>NC_081571.1:53927317-54070901 GCF_022355385.1 Mustela nigripes
TTCTGCACAACAAAGGAAACAGTCAAAAAAAACAAAGAGGCAACCCACGGAATGGGAGAAGATATTTGCAAATGACAGTACAGACAAAAGGTTGATATCCAGGATCTATAATGAACTCCTCAAACTCAACACACACAAAACAGGCAATCATATCAAAAAATGGGCAGAATATATGAACAGACACTTCTCCAATCAAGACATACAAATGGCTATCAGACACATGAAAAAATGTTCATCATCACTAGCCCACAGGGAGATTCAAATTAAAACCACATTGAGATATCACCTTACACCAGTTAGAATGGCCAAAATTAACAAGACAGAAAACAACATGCATTGGAGGGGATGTGGAGAAAGGGGAACCCTCTTACACTGTTGGTGGGAATGCAAGTTGGTGCAGCCTCTTTGGAGAACAGTGTGGAGATTCCTCAAGAAATTAAAAATAGAACTTCCCTATGACCCTGCAATTGCACTCCTAGGTATTTAACCCAAAGATACAGATGTTGTGAAAAGAAGGGCCATCTGTACCTCAATGTAGCAGCAATGGCCACGGTTGCCAGACTATGGAAAGAACCAAGATGTCCTTCAACGGACGAATGGATAAGGAAAATGTGGTTCATATACACTATGGAGTATTATGCCTCCATCAGAAAGGATGAATACCCAACTTTTGTAGCAACAAGGATGGGATTGGAAGAGATTATGTTGAGTGAAATAAGTCAAGCAGAGAGAGTCATTTATCATATGGTTTCACTTATTTGTGGAGCATAACAAATAGCATGGAGGACAAGGGGTGTTAGAGAGGAGAAGGGAGTTGGGGTAAATTGGAAGGGGAGGTGAATCGTAAGAGACTATGGACTCTGAAAAACAATCTGAGGGGTTTGAAGTGGCAGGGGGGTGGGAGGTTGGGGTACCAGGTGGTGGGTATTATAGAGGGCATGGATTGCGTGGAGCACTGGGTTTGGTGAAAAAATAATGAATCCTGTTATGCTGAAAATAAATAAATTAATTAAAAAAAAAAAAAAGAGGATTGGAAAGAGAGGTAAAATCCAACTAGGCAGATCAGGGAAAAGGAACTAAGAGATATCCTAAGGTTCAATTAAACAGTTGGAATAGAGCAAAGGCATCCCAGGTTGAAAAAATGGGATGAAGAACATGGAAGCAAGAAACCTTCCAGAGGCTTTCTAGGTGTCAGAACATGGAGCCTAAGTCTGTTTCCAAACTCAGTAGGTCTAAAATGTACTTGATCACCTTCTCAACAACATTCAAATGTGTTTCTTCCTTTTACTTTTCAAATATTCATAGTATCTTGATCTAGAAATTTTGTAGTCTGTCTAAATGCACTTAATACCTCTCTACCTTGCTTCTCATCAGATGGTCACCAAACCTTACAAGTCCCTACCTCTCTATGAAGTGTCTCCTTGAAAATGTCATTCTTCTTCTTTTTTCAGTGCTACTCTAGGCCCTTGTTATTATTCATAGAAAATAATGTATTTATTGCCAAATAGTTTCTCCAACTCAAATCTCTCACTTTTCCCAATATCATCTTAATTAAGCCATACTTATTTTTGGAAAACAGGTGGTATTATGTCATTCTCCTCATCAAAGTCTTTGTTATTTATTCAGTTATTCATAGTTGTTTCCTTACATATTACATTCCAGGCATTGTGTATTAATTGCCTACTGAAAAAATCCAAACATATAGATCAGCCTTTGTCATCTGACCCCAGATCCCAACTGTGCTCTGGATTCCATGTCTTCCCTCTCCTGGACTTTGTTCCCTTGGTTCTTCTTTCCCCTACTTTCTAAGGGTTTGTATTTGTAAATATATTCATATCTTGTCATCCGAAAATAACCTCTATACACACACACACACACACACACACACTTCCCAAGTTTTATCACTACCTACATTCTTGAAAAATTAGTCTCCTTGTTTCTATTTTCTCCACTCAAGTTACGCATTGTTCAAATCCCCAGTATCGCTCAGTGAAGGTTTTTCATTAATGATGTGACTTAATTATATTTGCATTTTGTAAAGAATCTATCTATACTATGAGAGACAGATTGAATAGAAGAGAGCAGAGTCTATTTCAATAGCTATTACAATTGGCAAGTTACATCTCCAGGCAAAAGATGATGGTGGCATGAATTTGGGTGATAATTGTGGGGATGGAGAGAGAATGTGAGGATTTAAAAATCTGCAGAAGATAGAATCCAGAGAAATCAGTTACTGACTGGATATTATAGAAAGGAAAAGGGACAGTCATAGATGAGCTTTAGTAGTGTAGCATGAGTAAGTCATTGCAGAGTAGTTTTGATTGGTATTATAAAACCCTAGAAAGTGAGCAAGGTAAGCTTTAAATATTACATATTGTTAGGATGCATATGAGACATCTCAAAGGGGATGCTGAGTAATATATATGTATATATAGGTCTCACATTTGTGATTGATTGGAAAAATGGCCACAAAATACAGCTCCTCATCCATGACCTTTAGTAGTACTCACCCATACTGACTTTAGGATGGCATTGATTTGGTCAATGGCACATTAGCAAGTATGATGCCTTCAAAGGTTTGAAAAACTCATATACAATGATTCCTCTTGCTACTCTTGGGAACTCTGTGTTTGACCACAATATGATAAAACCTAGGTTCACTGCTAGATGATGAACAACTGGTTTAGTTATCCCTCTTGCTCTAGCCCACAGCAAGTCAGAAATGAGATTGAAGCAATCCTAGGTCATCCAGCCCCATCAGTCTTCCTACTGACAATGGTCACCAGCCCAGCAGAACCAGCTGAACTGACACAGATAAAATAGCTACCCAGAAGGCCTACAAAATCCTAAGCTGAATAAACAGAAGTTATTTTAAGCTAATATATTTTGTGATGATTTGTTATGCAGCAGAAGCTAATTGATACAACCTGCTGGGGCTATAGTAATGATAGCTAAAATATAAAGAGCTCTTTCTGTGTTAACATGGTGCTGAAATCTTTACACAGATGAACTAAATAGCATAAATAAATTATGTAAAATTCTTTTATATAAATAGAAGCTTAATGATGTTACAAAACAGGAATGAAGAGTTAAATTATTTGATTTACAAAGTTTAAAGATGTTAGTATTCAAAAAGGAAAAATTAAATATTTACTAAATCTACTTGGTTATTACATAGCAGAATTGGAAGAAATCTGAGGATATTTAATCTAAAACTTTCTGAGTCTACAAATTGTTGAATCCCATGAGTATATAGCTTTGGGTTTACTGGATACTCCAAAACTATTGATTATGGTAAAATGGTACTTTAGTTCACATCCTTTTAGATCTTTGATTATTTGTATTAAATTTTCTCCAGTGTCTGTCAAAGTGTATTTTCTACCTTGGTCTTCTTAAAAATGCTTATTCTGTGCTTTATGCATGCTTCATGGTCAGCAAGAAAGAATTTATAGTCTTCAGAAAAAATTGTAGGTGTGAAATGTTCCACAAATAGCAATCATTTAACATCCGATTTGACTTTTCTTCCTGAAATATCATGTTCATTGAATTTTAAGTTACAAATCAACAGGTTTTTTAGTAACAAGAATTATTTCATAACTGCTGTCTTTTAAACTTTTTTTTTAATGTAAAATCTTAACTTGTGAAATGAAGGTAATAATGATTGTGCAGTGCTGTTTGTAATCTCTGGCTCTCACTCCTTTTACTGTATTTCTGATCTAAGGTCTGTATGGACGTTCTCATTACAGTGTGTTTGAAGCTAAGATCATTTAAAGATAAGCTAACCAACAGCTGTCATTGTGTCAGTCTACAGTTACTACAATTTAGTGCTTATAAACAAGACACATTTTTACAGTATAGCTCTGGAGGTCAGTAGTTCAATATAGGTTTCACTCCGTGTCTTTGTGAGCTAGGCTTCCATAACAAAGTACCACAGACTCTGTGGCTTAAACAATAGGAATTGATTTTCTCCCAATTCAGGAAGCTGAAAAGCCAAAGATCAAGGTTCTAGACAATTTGGTTTCTGGTAAGAGCTCCCTTCCTGACTTACGGTAGGCTGCCTTCTCTCTGTGTCCTTACATGGTGTGGCAAGAGAACACACTCTCATGAAGGTACCAGCCTTATGATTCCACTCTTATGAACTCACTTAACCTTTATTACCCACCCACGGACCCCTATCTCCAAACACAGTCACACCATGGCTTAGAACTTTAACATACATATTTTGGGAGTCCATACACAAAGCTAAAATCAAGGTGTCAGCAGGCCTGTATTCCCTTGTGCAGACTCTAGAGGAGAATCCATTTCCTTTTCTTTTCCATCTCCGCTAGGCTGCTCACATTGATTGGCTCTCGGATCCCTTTCTTCTTGAAAGCCAGTGTGTTAGCTTCCTGGGGCTGCCTTAACAAAGTACCACAATATGGGTGGATCACAATAACAGCCATTTATTGCCTTATGGTTCTGGAGGCTAGAAGTCTGACACCAAGGTGTTGGCAGGGTTGATTCCTGCTGAGGTCTGTGAGGGAGAATCAGTTCTGTACTTCTCTCTGGCTTCTGATGGTTTGTTGGCAATTTTTGGTATTTCTTGGCTTGCATATACGACTTTAATGCTCCACCTTTCACATGGTGTTCTCCCTGTTCCTTCACACAGCCTTTCCTTTGTGCCTGTGTTTCTATGTCCAAATATCCTCTTTTTAAAAAGACATCAGTCATTTCACATTAGGGCCCACCCTAATGACCCCGTTCTATTTTGATTACCATTTTAAAAACCCTATTTCCAAATAAGATCATATTCTGAGGTACATGCTGTTAGGACTTCAGCATAATTGGGAGGGGGTGACACAGTTCAACCTACAGCACTCAGCAATGGCCAATCTCACATGGCATCACATCATTTTTACCTCCTCTTCTATCTCCCTCTTCTACTTTTAAGGACTCTGTGATTACATAGGGTATAATAGATAAGTGAGGATAATCTCCTATTTGAAAATGATCTGATTAACAACCTTAATTCCATCTACTACGTAAGTTCCATTTTCCATGTAATATAGCATATTTACAAGTTCTGGAATGTAGGGTGTGTACATCTTTGAAGGGCCATTATTCTGACCACCGTAGGGAGAAATTGCTATTTGCTAAAGTTTCAGAAAGAGTCCTGGATATGGCTTTAAGGAAGAGTTAGGAAATCTACTTAGGCTTGAGGATGTGCAGGTGATGTGACTCTGCATGGGACATGGTTGCTAAATTGCCATTCAAGGAGCTGGGTTTTTGAGCTGCTGAATAAGCTAAGTGCATTTGGTGTCAGTGTTTGAGTATTGGTAGTAGAAGAATGGTTAAGCATTTCCACCAGCATTCTTGCATTGAACACCCTTCAATCTCGCATAAAAAGTATCAACTTTTCATCTAAATAAAGGCTAGGTACTAAGAGAAAGTGTGAGTTACTCTGATATTTTGTGCACTAAAATGGTAAACATTCAATTTCAAGGAGTTAAGTTTTAGTTATAGAATATAGTCTTAGAAGAATTACACGCTGAAAACCTCTGCACCCTTACCTCATCCCTGAAAATACACACACATTGTTCATTGCTATTCCATTGGTGAAACAAAGGGGCAAGAATAGGGCTCTTTATATTGCACTCACTTGAAACCTATTCCTATTCCTGGATCAGGCAGATATTTAGAATTCTGGTATGGTTTTTTCCATACTCAAGCATATTCTCATCCTCACTGAATATGTAGATTTTGCTTCATAGCTTTCCCATAACTCATACAGTTAATATTTATTTCATATCATCATAAATTTATGAGACCTCTTACATTCATTATGTAAATTTATTCAGGAAAACATATATGCCAATTCCCTGGACTTGCAAACTAAATTGAGTACCCCATTTGGGTTACCTGTCAAAGAAGAGGAATTATTTTAAAACATTGTGAATTCTTTCCAAAATCTCCAGAATCCCTGTCAATCGCTACAGATCTTGGGATTTTCTTTGGAAATATAAAACAGAGGGGACTGACAAAACAGAGTGAAAAAGCAAGTAAGCAAAAGAATGTAGAGAGGAAAGAATGGAAGAATGATGGAAATAAAGGAATGGAAAGAGATCTGAAAAATTAAGAGAGATTATTGAACAGAGAAAGGATTCAAAATCCTAAGGAAATATAGGCAAGACTGTCTGGCGGAAGTGTACAGAAAGAATTAAGGGCGGAAGTAATTACAAAGAATGGTAATTCTAGATAAAAAGATAAAGTGGAAGTGGAAGAGAAATGAAAACAGGAGCAAAGAGGAGGGAGGGAGCATAATCTGGAGTTGAAGTGTTATTTATTTATTTTTTTTATTCCATGGAGTACATTCTTCTTTCAATATAAAGGAAGGAAAAAAGAGAATGTATGATTAGTCTGTGATAAAAAGTGAAGAGATGATGGCAGCTAGAGATCCAGAAGTTTCTCAGGCCACGTGGAGGATGTTGCACTCTGACTTTGAACGCTGGCTGATATTCATTCTTGGTAACATGACTCCAGGGATGACAAATCTCTGGGTGCTCAGGAACAGCCTGAGACTCATTAATCACCCAGAGACTTCACACATGGGAGTTTTATAAATGATTCTCCAGGCATAGTAATTATGGACTGTAGGAGAACAAAAGTGAGATCCAAACGTTGCCAAGTCTTTCATGGCACTTTTGCTCTGTGTAGTTGTCCTATATCTGGATGATTGTCCCCTACTGAGGCATTACCTATGCATCTGCCACAAGTATGCAAAGGTTGTTG
The DNA here is from genome assembly GCF_022355385.1 of Mustela nigripes. NCBI lineage: Eukaryota > Metazoa > Chordata > Mammalia > Carnivora > Mustelidae > Mustela > Mustela nigripes. The sequence continues at coordinate 53,934,086 of NC_081571.1, forward strand.
GATCTTTAAGTGACTCCTGAAGGTTTCACTACATCACTTTTAAAGAATTCTGGGAGAATTCACAAATTGACATTTCAACCCTGTATGAAGACTTAATGATGTGTGCTTAGGAGATAGATCAGGAAAAAAAAAATAGTAGAAATTGAAAACTAAAGGTCTGTCAGCCACAGCAACATGTTCCTAGGAACATCGCCAAAGGCAAGGGAAGCAAGGGCAAAAATGAACTATTGGGATTTCATCAAGATCAAAAGCTTTTGCACAGCAAAGGAAACAGTTAATAAAATCAAAAGACAACTGACAGAATGGGAGAAGATATTTGCAAACGACATATCAGATAAAGGACTAGTGTCCAAAATCTGTAAAGAACTTAGCAAACTCAACACCCAAAGAACAAATAATCCAATCAAGAAATGGGCAGAGGACATGAACAGACATTTCTGCAAAGAAGACATCCAGATGGCCAACAGACACATGAAAAAGTGCTCCATATCACTCGGCATCAGGGAAATACAAATCAAAACCACAATGAGATATCACCTCACACCAGTCAGAAAGGCTAAAATCAACAAGTCAGGAAATGACAGATGCTGGCGAGGATGCGGAGAAAGGGGAACCCTCCTACACTGTTGGTGGGAATGCAAGCTGGTGTAGCCACTCTGGAAAACAGCATGGAGGTTCCTCAAAATGTTGAAAATAGAACTGCCCTATGACCCAGCAATTGCACTACTGGGTATTTACCCTAAAGATACAAACGTAGTGATCCAAAGGGGCACGTGCACCCGAATGTTTATAGCAGCAATGTCCACAATAGCCAAACTATGGAAAGAACCTAGATGTCCATCAACAGATGAATGGATCAAGAAGATGTGGTATATATACACAATGGAATACTATGCAGCCATCAAAAGAAATGAAATCTTGCCATTTGCGACAACATGGATGGAACTAGAGCGTATCATGCTTAGCGAAATAAGTCAAGCAGAGAAAGACAACTATCATATGATCTCCCTGATATGAGGAAGTGGTGATGCAACATTTGGGGCTTAAGTGGGTAGGAGAAGAATAAATGAAACAAGATGAGAATGGGAGGGAGACAAACCATAAGTGACTCTTAATCTCACAAAACAAACTGAGGGTTGCTGGGGGGAGGGTGGTTGGGAGAAGGGGGTGGGATTATGGACATTGGGGAGGGTATGTGCTTTGGTGAGTGCTGTGAAGTGTGTAAACCTGGTGATTCACAGACCTGTACCCCTGGGGATAAAAATATATGTTTATAAAAAATAAAAAATTAAAAAAAAAAAAAAAACTAAAGGTCTGAATTTGTGGCTATTCAACAAAATGCCCTAGGGTCTTCCATCTAAATTTGATTTCATTCTGACTAGGAACATACAATCAATGTATATGAATTTACAATTGGGTGGTGATCTGTGTTACACAATTTCCTTCACTTTCTTAGCAGGATGTGTGTGTGTTTGTGTGGTTAAGACACTACCTAGATTCAAGAGAGTTATGCCTTACTTACCATGAGGCAAGGAATTCTTGCATTGCAAGCTACATGTATTTCCAAGGTTAGAGCCTTTTCAAATAAATATCTTTTCATTAAAATATGTAAATAAGAAGTACTTTGCTATCCTAGATACCAAATTGGTGTAAAGTATCAGAAGGGAGAATTTGTTATTTCAAGTCCTCCAAGATCTATCGAGATCTATTGAGATCTCTGGGAGTTTTATAAATGAAAAGATAGATCTCAAAAGATCTATCGAGAAATCTTTTATCTATCGAGAAATCTTTTAGCACAAAGTAAAAATAAATGACGCTAGTGAACAAAACAATGTCTTACCAAATGAGTCGATTTCCAAGTTTATGTTACATAAATATTGTCATTTTTGTTGTCATTGTTGATATTAGCAGTTGGTTGGATGTTTAATTCTCTTCAGGAGCAACAGAGAAGTATGAAAGTCAAAGAAAACAATTTAAACGCAGTTCGAATTCTGTTACCAATAGTCACCATTCCCACAACTGTGAGTCAAACATTGCATTATCTGGATCTGAACCAACACAAAAATGACATCTGAAACCCACAGCTGGGAGTATTTCTAGATATTCTTCTTTAAATATTGAGTCATGGGGGAGAAAGTACAGAGAAAACAAAGGTGGTGAGAGAGGGAAGGAGGAAAGAGACCTAAAATGAGTGCAGTAAGAGCCAGATAACCATATTGTATAGTTCGTGTATGCTTAGGAGTTTGGAGTAAAGAAATAATAAAAGCCTCCATCACTTGCCTGGCTCAATTCCAGTTATTTAAAATAATTACTTGTCATATGCTTCTTATTAGATTGCAAACAAAATGCCTCTGACAACTACCTCAAGAAATTTCTTTAAGTATTTTCCTCTCCTTTTCATAATGGAATGTCTTATCCATTACAAAAACTATGCTGCAAACAGACACTTCTTTGTTGAGATAAATATTAAAAACCAAAACTGTAGCAGAAATCTGAAGTGTTCCTCTAATTTATTATTTATTTCTTGATTAATTGGAAAACCAGTGGTGGGAAGAGCAAAGGATGAAACTGGGCTCTGGAATTCAGAATATTTTCAGAGACCTTGAAACATTTCATACAATTTTGACACTGAGTATAATTTTCTTTAGTGCTATTTTTAAAAATTATTAGACTTTCTTTCTTTTTTTTTTTTTAAGATTTTATTTATCTGACAGAGAGAGATCACAAGTAGGCAGAGAGGCAGGCAGAGAGAGGAGAGGAGGAAACAGGTTCCCCGCTGAGCAGAGAGCCCAATGCGGGGCTCGATCCCAAGATCCTGAGATCATGACCTGAGCCCAAGGCAGAGGCTTTAACCCACTGAGCCACCCAGGCACCTCTAGACTTTATTTCTTAACCAGTTTTACTGAGCAGAGAGTACAGAGAGTTTTCATATGGCCTCCTCCCCCAGTTTTTCCTATTCTTAACATCTTGCATTAGTGTGGTACATCTGTTGAAATTGGTAGCCCAGTGGGGGCGCCTGGGTGGCTCAATCAGTTAAGCCTCTGGCTTCAGCTCAGGTCATGAAATCAGGACCCGGGTCCTGGGATCAAGCCCTACATCGGGCTCCCTGCTCAGTGGGGAGTCTGCTTCTCCCTCTACCCCTCCTTTCCACATGTGCTCTCTCTCAAATAAATAAATAAAATCTTTTAAAAAATTGATAGCCATAGTGATTTTTAAGAATAATAATAATAGTAGTAGTAGTATATTTATTATTATTATTATTATTAACTAAAGTCCATCATTTACAGTAGGGTTCACTTTTTGTGTTGTGTTATTTTTATTAAAAAAATGTATAGTAAGGATGGAGCCCTGGTGTTCCCAGAACCTCTGGTTGGTGGAAGCAATGGAACTACAGTGACACTTGTTTCCATGTGGCCAAAGAGAGTGGCTCATGTGATAGAACACTTGAAGGAGTAAGGAGGAGAGAATGGGCAGATGGAAGAAATAGGGGGCTAGTGAAACCATTCAGCTCTCCACCGAATCCACTGGAGGCTGCTGCCAGTTGGTTACTTTGTATCTAGGTATGTGAGACCCAGAACCGCAGTGTGCTATGCATTAGACATAATCCAAGCCAGTACTTGTATCTTCCTATTGCCACCATAATGGATATATCATTGGCATATAGCATTGTGTAAATTTAAGATGTACAATGTGATGATTTCATATTTGTATATATTACAAAATGATTTCCATAATTAGACTAGTTAATATATCAGTCAGTACTTGCATCTTGATCACATACCCTTGGTAGAGATTTTCCCTCTACATTTCCTTTGAGGATGTCTGTGGGAGAATATAAATCTCTGGTATTTTCAACATTGCAATGAAGTGATATACAGAGGAAACAATGAAAGCCCTGTGCTTAAAATTGAGTTCTTCAACAAATTGTTTTTTTTTTAATATGTTTTGAAGAATATGCTTATTTTAAAGAATATATCCTGTTTGTTTTCATTAAATGGGTGTATGTAGCTATTAAAACCTCTGATGCCCAAATATACTGCTCCCTGTGTATGTAACACCTTTCAGTAGATCAATCATTACTCTTAGTATCTACCTTCATTGAGCACTGTAAGTGTAATGGATCCTGGGAAGAGAATAAGAATAATTCCTTTCTGTTACTTGTTTCATTTTGTGACAAAATTTAAAGGTATTTTTAAAATTTCTGTTCATTATTGTTATAGGTACTCATCCAAAAAATATGTTGTAGTTCTAATCGTGGGTACCTCAAAATGTGACTTTATTTGGAAATACAGTCTTTACAGAAGTAATCAAGTTAAAATGATATCATTAGGATGTGATTATAAGGTTTCATTATAAAAAGGGGAAATCAGACACAGAAAGTGACATTATATTTAGGAAAGGGAATATGAAGAAACACAGATGGGGCCATCTATGGCCGAGGAAAGAGAAGCTAGAAAATATCCTTCACCACAACCCTCAGAAGGAATCAATTCTGCTGGCACCTTGAATTTTAGCTTCTAGCCCTCAGAACTATGCAAAAATGTCTGTTGTTTAAGCCACCAAGTTTGTGCTATTTTTTGTGGCAGCCCTAGAAAACTAATAAAGTTATGTTTGTTTGGTTGGGTTTTTTATGCCATATGTAGAATTCTCTTTTTAAATGTGAAATATTTTAGACTAGTAATATGATATCTCATTATTTGGACTTCTGAAAATTATAATAGTAATTTTCATCCAAGGGTTCCCATACATAAATCAGGTATTTAATTTTAATCCAGAACTATTTTTTATAAGGTTTTGAGTAGGAACTTTTAGGTGTGAAAGACACATAGAAGGAAGTATCACAAAGGACCAATGTATTAACGGATTCAAGTCTGTTTTTTTTTTTTCTCTTGATTTTCCTTAAGTAGTTATAATTTCATACCTCTGAGATTGTGGGAAGTCTTGGCCTTCAGTTCCATTTTTAGAGTCATATATCTATGTATTTTATATGTATAAAATATTTGGATACCAAATATTCTTGATTGGGTGTATGATTATAATACTTTACACCAAAAATAAGGCAAATAGTCTTAACTATCCTATTTCAATAGAGCTTTCAAAAGCAGCTCACTGTTGGGCAAATGATAACAAAAAAGAACATATTCTTATTCTTACCCTTGTAAGGACAACAGTGGTCATTTTGTACTCATCATTATCTGATGAACAAAACTTAAATCACCAATTCCAATCATCAAGTCAGTTTAGAGACACAATTATGGGTTGATCAGAAGGCAGACTGACTCACCATCAAGTACAAGGCAGTCTTGGATCAGGTTCTCTTATTCTGAGAAGGACCCTGGTGAACTCCAACCAAAAGCATTCACCAACTCAAGGGCATTTCTTCCTTTTTCTGAGGTGTTAAAGTTTGAAGCTTTAACCAAATCATCATTCAGACTCTGGAGTGGATCCAAAGTTGTTTATTGAATAATGTTTTAGCCTTGCCTGCTAGGTTTGTTTGTTTGTTTTTATAACTTGCCTCTGTCTTTACAGACAGAAATTTTCTCTTAAATAATAAAATATGAATTGGGACATCTCCTTAGCTGATTTATGGGATACGATTTCTCCTTTCAGTGTATTAAACAAAATAGCTAAACTTCAGGCATTTGTTTTAACTTATACTCAAAATATTTACTACTCTACTCTGATTAAATGTCCAGCTGGAAAAAAAATGTTCAAAAGGTAAATTCTAATGCAGTGGTTCTTAAACTTGACTCAGCTACATAAATCTGGGGCTGTTTATAAAAATATGGATTCTGGGTCCATCAAAATGTAGGCTTGAACCTACAAGGTTTGTAGGTTAGGTTATATATCTTTAATAACCCCAGAAATTAGTCTTGTGAGCCTGGCACTGTTTCGGGCAACCAGAGACTGGAGGCAATACATTTTTAGCATTGGTAGAACCCTGAACGTTCCAATGAGAGCCCTGCAATTTTTATGATCTAAACATTCCCTAGAAATGAAGAACCTCCCAAAACAGGTTAATTTAATGAAAATAGGTGAGCATCATAGTCAAATAAACCTTCATCAAGTAACTTCTCTAAGTTTTCTTGTTCTTACATGGGACCTATAATAATTATCTTGCAAACAGAATGGAGATGATTTGTATTAAATGCCAGCCCAGGGCCAAGGCCATACTAAATACTCAATAGAGAGTTCTTATTATTATAGAAGAGTTATGAACCAGTCCTCTAGGAGAAGAGAAACTGTTAGATTTTCCTGTCTCTCCCTGAAAATTAGGTCCTTAATCTTTATTGTTTTCTATCTCTATAAAAACACTTTCATAAAATCATCATATAACAACACGCTTTTGATTTTTACTCAGAGGTATGAAAAAGAAAGCCACACAATTAATTCTGTGCCTTGGACTAAATCACTGAAAACACTGTGTATTGACCCAGTATAAAACTTTACCCATTGGAGTTAAATACTAGGGAATAGATCTCTCTTCTAACATCTGAGTAGTCTTCAACTATAGATGGTTGCTAGAGCCTCCATGGCCAAGAAGATGAATTCGGACTTAAAAAATTGATCTTAGCCTCAGTAATTATTCTTAGACTGGGTATTTTCATGTAATTATTTGTATAGATTCCTTTCTTTGCCCTTGCCCCAACCTTTACTATGCTCTCCATGTCATTCTTTTCATTGTTTCCTTTCTCCCTAAAATCAAATCATTAAAAAAAAAAAAGAAGTATAATTCCAATTAAAATTGTTTCCAGTATAGAAATCTTCCCAGAATTTAAGAAACAATGCTTATGTGACCCAGCTTCTTCCCATTCTTGTTTGCATCCCAGAATATGCATAGAAAAAATGGAAAAGAATGCAAACAGGAAAATATTATGGAATAAAAGAAAACAGAGAAAAGGGTCACCAGTGTTTTAAGTTCTCCAGTGCACCACTTCAAATTCCTGATGGCACAGTAGAAAAAGATCATATGGCATATGGAATAAATAATGGTCAGACACATAATATGTGGGCTTTAGCAAGGCAGAGTTCAAAAAGTTCAAGGACAAGAAAAAGGAGGATCCTAATGAGAGAAAACATTGATCCTCATCATCCCAAGGAAAAAAATATATATGTGACAATAGAAACAGATAATATCAATATGAGCTTAATGATAGAGGAATAGAATTGATGTTCTATGAAAATAATCAAGGAGAGGTAGGAGACTATTTTTTTATTATTTATTTATTTATTTAAAGATTTTATTTATTTATTTGACAGACAGATCAGAAGTAGGCAGAGAGGCAGGCAGAGAGAGAGGGAGGAAGCAGGCTCCCCGCCGAGCAGAGCGCCTGATGCGGGGCTCGGTCCCAGGACCCTGAGATCATGACCTGAGCTGAAAGCAGAGGCTTTAACCCACTGAGCATCCCAGGCGCCCTGTAGACTATTTTTTTTTTTTAATAAGCTCAGTTTTAGAACAGATATAAAAGTTTAAAAAAATTAGGGGCACAAAAAGGATAGATATAAATTATTGGTTCTCAAGCTTTTTATCTCAAAAATTCTTCACACTCCTAAAAATTGCTGAGAACTCCAAAGAGCTTTTGATTACATGCATTGTAGTTATTGGTATTTAACATATTAAAATTAAAATTAAACTGAAAAAATTGTGTTTCTTTATGAATTTAAAAATAAAAATAATAAGGGCACCTAGGTGATTCAGTCAGTTAAGCATCTCCCTTCAGCTCAGGCCATGATCTTGGGGTCCTGTGATTGAACCCCCTGCTCAGTGGGGAGTGTGCTTCCTCTTCTACCTCTGTCTCCCCCATGACACTTATGTTCTCTTTAACTCTCTCAAATAAATAACATATTTAGGAAATAATAAAAATAATAAACCATTACATGTCAACATAAGTAAGTTACTTTTATGAAAAATAATGATAGTTTCAAAACACGATGCAGGCTAATGACGGAGCATTTCATTGCATTTTTTAGAAGTCTGGCTTAATAGATAATCGTATCCTTGTATATACCTTGCAATATGTTGTTTTGAAATATTTGAAGAAAATTGGGCTTTACACAGATATATAGTTTAAAAAGGGAAGAGTATTTTAATAGCATTTTTCAGATAATTGTGAATATATTTTCTTGGTACTACAACAAAACTTGACAAGTGGTAATATCTTAAAGGTTAATTGCAGTGTGGAATCCGAAACAGTATCAATGAACTTTACATCCTCTGTTATATTACATTTAATTAGTTGCTGTTGCACTTTGAATGGATCTTTCATCCTTGGATGATTTTGCTGTGTTATGTGTTGGTCAATAAAAAAACCTGTGAAATATTAATTACAATAATTAATATCATTTCCAGTCTCATCAGAAAAGTCTCAAGAATTGGGAAATTTCAGGTTTTTGCCTGACACCCTGAATTTTATTATTGGCAACAAATTCTGCGTTGTCTTCTTCAAGTAATATGCCCACTTTTTCATGTATTCTAAATACCCAAGTCAATAACCTTAGTTTTTCCATTGCTTTTTAAAGTAAAAATGGTGTTTATGAAAAATGGGGTTAGTTTAACTTGCAACTGAAACTTATGTACAAGTGATCATTCTCCTGCCAAGATAACCATGTTCCTAAAGATGCAACTGTATCACTTTTTGTATACTTTTCATTTCATCACATGGATCATTAAGAATGTGTACATTTTTGTATACAACCTTAGGTTGAGATTTAATTATGTTAATTTTTACTGCTTTATTGAGGACATTCTTAAGGGAAACTAACTTGTGAAATCAATTTTGTCTTATTTTATTTTTTAATTTAATTTTATCTTATTTTAGTAAACTCTACCCTGAACCTGGGACTCAAACTCACAACCCCAAGACTGAGAGTCACAGGCTCTACTGACTCAGACAGCCAGACGCCCTTCTTTTCTGTTTGTTTGTTTGTTTTTGGTTTTGTTTTTTTACTATGAGTGCATGATGACTACTAGCACAGTTGGGTAATTTTGATTCGTTTTAAAGAAACAGAAGTTTTTGCTCATCATTGCTTCCCATCATTAGTGCACATAGTACAAAAGTACTGTGTTGGTAAAGGAATAGATCTGACCTTCTGGATCCCCTAAAAGAGTCTCTTGGCAACCCCCAAATGGCCTCAAACCAGACTTTAAGACTACTCATGAGAAAGATAAAATCACAGCTTTAGGTTTTCAAGTTGTTTCTTTGGGTATTCTCTTTTTCTCCCCTTAAAATGCAAACTCTAAAAAAACTTCTCTTGTACCTATCTCTTGTATCTTAGGACATACTACCATAGAAGGATGACCTGAACCTAAGGAAACTACAAAGATGTAGATATGCATAAAGTTTTTAATACTAAAAATCAGATGGAATGAATTTTTTCAGAATGCCTGTATTTGTACCATAAAACTATAATAATATTTCTTAAGACAAGTATGTCTGAAGTTTTGTTTTATATATTTTAACAATCAGTAACAGTTAAAACAAATTTGAACCAAACATGTTAGAGGAAAAATAGCATTTTTTTCTATTCTTTCTATATTGTTTTAGAAAATCACTGCCATTTAAGAAATAATTAAAGTACCAACAGAAAGAAATGTATAGGAAAAAAGTATTTATAGATTTTAGTCAGTTACCTTATTGAAATATCATGTTTTTTCTGAATTTTATAAAATTTTTCAGAATTTAAAATTTTATATTTTTATTATCTTCTTATTCTAAATAACTATTCTTTCTTACCTGTTTGGATATTCTTGTTCTTTAAAAAACTCACTATTACCACCCATTATATACGTTTTAAGGTCCAAAATGCGAGTCCCCTTTTGCCTGAAGTAGTACCTCATGCAGAATAAGCATACACTAAGTATTGGCTGACAAACGAAGTATTCAGGTAGTGTAGTCAAACCTAAATCCCTAATTGTGCTTTGAAGTTTTTTATTTGGAACAAACAGTCAAAGGAAAAAAAAAAAAACTTATATAAAGATGATGGATGACATAATGAAAAATATACTCCATGTATTTCAAGAAAGATCTTTATACTGAACAAAGTAGAATGCATATTGGAAAGGGGCAGCTGGGACCCAAGAGAGACGTGTAAAGTGTACAGAACAGAGAGCTGACACACACCTGATTGTTGCTGTTCCTCTCTCAGGCTCTAGCTCTACCTCTCTCCATAAGATTTGAATCACTTCATCTAATTTCCCCGAATTTGCCATCAGTTCTTAATACAGTTCACCTTCCCCTCACTGGAGACTGATTCTCCACCAATTAACTTTGCATTTTTCAGTTTTACTAATCTAAGTCCATATTTATTCCACTACAACTAGGTGTTAACTTCTAAGGTCATATCTTAGGAAACAAAGTGACAGAATTTAAGTGCAAATGACTAACACGGGAGACATGAAATTATTTCATATGATAAAAGACTAGATTCGCTGGGCTTTGATTTAAGGAAAATATATTCAGGTGATATGGAAAAGGACATATAGCCACGGATTACAAAAGAAAACATAAAACTGTAGAGCTAAATTCAGGAAAACCAAGACCCAAATGAAATGTGGCCTACTCGCAACTCCCAACATACTGAAGAGAATGTATAATCTTCATCTTCATACACTCAGTATAGAGACCAAGAGAGAGAGAGATCCTATTCATAGAACTCCGGTGGCAAATGATAGATTAATTCACGTATATAAAGGAGGGCAATGTGAAAGAGGATGGGATTTAAGTAAGCCAAAGTTAAGATTTTGGGGCTATGGTGACAAAGTTATAGAAAAATACAAAACAAGGGTTTTTTTTTTTCCTATTTCTCACTTTTTGCATTTGATATTCTTTTTTTTTTTTTAAGATTTTATTTATTTATTTGACAGACAGAGATCACAAGTAGGTAGAGAGGCAGGTAGAGAGAGAGAGAGAGAGAGGAGGAAACAGGCTCCTGGACGAGCGGAGAGCCAGATGCAGGACTCCATTCCAGGACCCTGAGATCATGACCTGAGCCAAAGGCAGAGGCTTAACCCACTGAGCCACCCAGGTGCCCCTGTATTTGATATTCTTATTTCAAAGTTAACATAAAAGGCATAAAGAAGAAATTTAAAATATCCTAAGTTACACAACTCTTGATAACTTGATACTTATCCTATTTATCTTTTTTATAATACTTAATTTAAAAATTAAAGAATTATATTTATATACCTATATTTATATACCTTTACTTTGCTTTATGGAGATATTGGAGAAGCCTCAATGACTGGATGGGAGGTTTAGACCATTTTATTTTAAAAATCTTTATCAAATTTTAGACTCTAGGATTCTTTTTTAATATATTATGGATTTTGCAGCATTGATAAACATTATTGAATATTATGAAAGTTTTAGATAACCAATGAACAAAGAGGGGCAAGTTTAAATCTTTGCTTATTAAAATTTTTATTATAATTATATGTATAAAACACCTACACACACACACAAACACACTTTCTTATATATTCAGTCAGTATTTACCAGAGCTGTTGAAATTACCAGAGGGCCAATGTTCTAGGAAAATAAACTAGGGGAAGTTTTTATAGAATGTCTCTGAGAAGTTAAGTTTTATAGATTCAGGAGAAATCTCTGTCACGTAAAAAGAAAATCTTCTGGCCTTACCACTTTCTGTGTTTGACAGGTTTCAAAGTCTGTTATCTAAGCAGGTAGATCCAAGCCTCTCATTGAGAAGGTTTTGCCTCTACCCATCCCTGGCAAGGTCCACAACAGAGTTCACGCTGCTACACCTTCTTTTTTTTTCTCTCAGCCTATTAATTTCAACCTCACTATTATAGCCATTAGGTTTATGAACCATTACTAAAAATGTTTTAATTTGATGATATTTTTTACTTTTTATTTAAATATCCCATTTCTAAATGAATCCCTTTTAGGAATACTTGGGAGATGAAAGTTAGACATGAACATAGGCCTCTGTTCATTTCCCCTGTCCCACAAAATAATTCCGAGGTGTAGATCTCAGCAGAAAACTGACAAAATTCAGCGCTACAAATAAAACTATACCAAAAAACGTATCCTCAGCTAAATGTTAGCTCCATGAAACTTGAGGGAAGAATGGATTTGATTTTAGTCTTGTCACTAAGTTGTTCCATACTGAAGACTGGTGTTCTGAAGAGTTATTTAAAACTTAATTGTACAAACCAAAGAGGGTTTTTGTGACTGTACAGATATTTCTTCTTACATTCTCTTTCCGTTTACCCTACTTTTTCTGCACTGGTTAAATTCCATTCCCTATAGTTAATGTTTTTGAACCTGCAAGATAATCCTCTTCTCAGGCCGTGCAAGAATGCTTAGTAGCTTCAAACAGTAGGACCCTCCAGACATTTCAAGACATATCCAGACATTTCAAGGAATCTACTTTTCACTTGTTTTCAGGAAGGTATTTTACAATGGCAGATTTAGATTAATAATTATCTATGTGGTGCATTGAGTACTTTTAGTTAGAAATCATTTACCTAAATATAGATTAGGATTTTGAAAAAAAAAAGGATAATAGTCCATACAATTTTAATTAGTACAATGAGTGTTACAAGAATATCTGCCTGGCAAGAAAGCATATGAACTTAGAGATGCTACATGAAATTTAGAGATTCTGATTAAAATATTTTTGCAACTCAGAAAAAAAGGGAGGAAAATAAAATGTTTTTGAATTTTATATATATATATTTTATATATTTATATATATGTGTGTGTATATATATATATATATAAATGCAATATATGCATACATACCCACACAATGGAATTTTATTCAGCCATAAAAAGGAATGAAATCTTGCCATTGCAATGACATGGATGAATCACCTGTTTCACTCATTCTCTCACCCTTGTCCTCTCTGGGACGAACCACCAGTTTGTTCTCTATACTAAAGAGTCTGTTTTGGTGGAGGCACCTGGATCTGAGCCCTAAATTAGGCTCCCTTCTCAGCAGGATCTCACCGCCCCCCACCCAGTAACCATCAATTTGTTCTCTATAGTTAAAAAGAGTCTTTTTTTGTCTCTCTGTCTCTCTTTTTTTCTTCCCTTTATTTTGTTTCTTAAATTCCACATATGATGAAATCATACGGTATTTGTCTTTCTCTCACTGACTTATTGATTTATTTCGCTTAGCATAATATTCTCTAGCTCCATCCATGCCATTGCAAATGGCAAGATTTCATTCCTTTTCATGGCTGAGTAATATTCCATTGTGTGTGTGTGTACGTATGCATATATTGCATGAATATATATATACAAATATATATTTATATATAAAAATATATATTTGTGTATATATATACAAAATATCTTTACCCATTCATCTATAGATGGACACTTGGGTTGCAGCCATAATTTGACTATTGTAAATAATACTGCAAACAACACAGAGGTGCATATACCTTCTCAAATTTGAGTGTCTGTATTCTTTGTGTTAAATACCCAGCAACGGAATTACTAGATCATATGGTAATTCTGTTTCACTGATGATGAGTGATGTTGAGCATCTTTTCATGTGTCTGTTGGCTATTTGTATATCTTCTTTGGAGAAATGTCTGTTCATAACATCTACCTGTTTTTAAATTAGATTCTCTGGGATTTTGGTGTTGAGTATAAATTCTTTATCTATTTTGGATACTAACTCATTATCAGATATGTCATTTGCAAATATCTTCTCCCATTCAGCAGGCTATCTTATGGTTGTGTAGACTCTTTATTGTGTAATTTTTTTTTTTAATTTTGATGTAGTTCCAGTAGTTAATATTTGCTTTGGTTTCCCCTGTCAGTGGGAATATGTCAGAAGACATATCTAGAAAAATATTGTTATGGCCAATGTCAGAGATATTACTGCCTGAGCTCTTTCCTAGGTTTATTATGTTGTCAGGTCTCACATTTAGGTCCTTAATTCACTTCGACTCTATTTTTGTGTATGGAGTAAGAAAGTAGTCCAGTTTCATTATTTTGCATGTAGCTATCTAATTTTCCAAGCACCATTTGTTGAGGAGACTGTCTTTTCCCATTGCATATTCTTTTCTCCTCGCCTCTTTGGTGGAAATCTAATTGACCATATTATTGTGGGTTTATTTCTGTGGGTTCTCTATTCTGTTCTGTTCTGTTGATCTATGTGTTTATTTTTATGCCAGTCCCATATTGTTTTGATTACTACACATTTGTAGTGTAACTTGAATCTAGGGTTGTGATACCTCCAGTTTTGTTCTTTTTCAGGATTACCTTGCCTAATCAGGGACTTTTGTGGTTCAGATAAATTTTAGGATTTTTTATTCTAGTCTGTGAAAAATGCTATTGTTACTTTGATAGGAATTGCACTAAATCTGCCCATTGCTTTGGGTAGTATGGACATTTTAACAATAGCTATTCTTCTAATCCATAAGCAGGGACTATCTCTGCATTTGTTTAAGTGGAATATTTTTTAATTCAACCTATATAGTTTTCAGAGTGCAAACCTTTCATCTCCTTTGTTAAGTTTACCTAGGAATTTTATTCTTTTTTGTACAACTGTAAATGGGATTGTTTCCTTTTTAATTTCTCTTTCTGGTACTTCATTGTAACTGTATAGAAATATAACAGATTTCAGTACATTGATTGTTTTTTATTCTATGACCTTACAGAATTCATTTATAAGTACTCTTTTGGCGGGGTCTTTAGGATTTTCTATATATAGTATCATGTCATCTGCAAACAGTGAAAGTACTTCTTCCTTACCAATTTGGATGTTTTTAAATTTTTTTTCTTGTCTGATTGCTGTGGGTAAGACTTCCAGTACTATGTTGAATAAAATTGGTGAGAGTGGACATTCTGATCTTGTTCCTGATCTTGGGGGGAAAACAATTCAGTTTTTCACCATTACCTATGATGTTAGCTATGGGTATTTTATATATAGACTTCCATTATGTTGAGGTATGTTCGCTTTAAACCTACTTTGTTGAGAGTTTTTATCATGAACAAGTGTTGTACTTTGTCAAATGCTTTTTTTGCATCTAATGAAAGGATATGTGGTTTTTATCCTTTATCTTATACATGTGATGTATCATATTGATTGACTTGTGGATATTGAACCACCCTTATATCCCAAGAATAAATCTCACTTGATTGTGGTGAATGACTTTTTCATGTAATTTAATATTTAATTTAATATTTAATATTTAATTTGCAAATTTTTGAGGATTTTTGCATCTGTGTTTATCAGAAATATTGGCCTATAGTTCTCTTTCTTATGTCTTTATCTGGTTTTTGGTACCAGGGTAATTCTGGCCTCATAGAATGAATTTGAAAGTTTTCCTTTCTATTCTATTTTTTTGAAAAGTTTGAGGAAAATAGTTACTGACTCCATATTTGGTAGCATTTACTTGTGAAGGTCTTGTCCTGGACTTCTATTGGGAGTTTTTAGATGACTTATTGAATATCATTGCCGGTAATCCCTCTGTTCAAATTTTACTTCTACTGATTCCATTGTAGGAGATTATATGTATCTAGGAATTTAGCCATTTCTTTCAGATTGTCCAATTTGTTAACATATAATTTTTCATAATATTATCATATAATCCTTTGTATTTCTATGGTATTAGGGGTTACTTCTCCTCTTTTGATTCTGATTTTGTATATATGAATCTCTCACTTTTTTTTTAATGATACTGCCTAAAGGTTTATTAATTTTATTGATCTTTTCAAAGAAACAGTTCCTGATTTTATGGATCTATTCTGTTGTTTTCCTTAATGCCTATTTTGTTTGTTTCTGCTTTCATCTTTAGTATTCCCTTCCTTCTACTGGTTGTGGTTTTATTTGTTCTTTTTCTAGCTCCTTTTGATGTAAGGTTAGATTGTTTGTTTGAAATTTGTCTTGCTTTTTGATATAAGCCTGTATTGGTACAAAGGTCTCTCCTAGAACAGCTTTTGCTATATCCTAAAGATTTTGGACCATGATGTTTTCATTTTCAGTTTCATTTGTCTCCATGTATTTCTTGATTTCCTCTTTGATTTCTTGGTTGACCCATTTATTGTTTAGTAGATTGATGTTTAACTTCTATGTGTTTGTGTTCTATCCAGATTTCTCCTGTGGTTGATTTCTAGTTTCATAGCACAGTTGTCAGAAAAGATGCATGTATGACTTCAATCTTTTTTAGTTTGTTGAGACTTGGTTGAAGGCCTAATATGTGATCTATTCTGGAGAATGTTCCACGTGCACTTAAAAAGAATGTGTATTCTGCTGTTTCAGGATGCAAAGTTCTTAGTATATCTGCTAAATCCATATGCTCCAATGTGTCATTCAAAGCCACTGTTTCCTTCTTGATTTTTTGTTTGGATGATCTATTCACTGATGTAGGTGAGGTATTAAGCCCTCTACTATTATTGTATTACTATTGATTATATCCTTTATGTTTGTTCTTAGCTGCTTTAAGTCTTTGTGTGCTCCCATGTTGGGTGCATAAATATTTACAGTCTTCTTGTTGGAGTGTTCCATTTTTAATTATAGAGTACCCTTCTCTGTCTCTTGTTGTAGTCTTTGTTTTAAAGTCTACTTTGTTCCATGTAAGTATTACTACCTCCAACTTTCTTTTCTCTTCCATTTGCATGTTAAGTGCCTTTGCTTTCAACCTGCATGTGTCCTTAGGTCTGAAATAAGTCTCTGGTAGGCAGTATAGAGATGGGTCTCACTCTATGTCCATTCCATCATGCTACATCTTTTGTTTAGCACATTTAGTCCATTTACATTCAAAGTAATGATAAGTATGTACTTACTGCCCTTTTGTTACTTGTTTTATGGTTGCTTTTGTAGTTCTCTGTTCCTTTCTTCTCTTGCTCTCTTCTATCACAGATCGCTGGTCTTCTTTAGGGTTATACTTGGAATCCTTTCTCTTTATTTTTTGCATTTCTCATACTGGTTTTTATTTATGGTTACCGTTAGGTTTTTATCTAACATCTTATGCATGTAGCCGTGTATATTAAGTTGATGTTCACTTATGTTTAAAGTGATTCTTTATCCTC
Source organism: Mustela nigripes (assembly GCF_022355385.1). Classification (NCBI taxonomy): domain Eukaryota; kingdom Metazoa; phylum Chordata; class Mammalia; order Carnivora; family Mustelidae; genus Mustela; species Mustela nigripes. The sequence continues at coordinate 53,951,098 of NC_081571.1, forward strand.
CCCCAACATTTTTGATTAATGCTGTTAAAATTTACTGTCTTTTATTTTGTGAATCCCTTGACTGATATTTATACATATACTTAATTTTACTTCTTTTGTGCTTCCTACTTTTCTTTCTCCAACTTATAGTCTTTTCTTTCTACTCAAAGAGCCACGTTTAACATTTCTTGTAGGGCTGGTTTGGTAGTCATGAATTTCTTTAGCTTTTGTTTATCTGTGAAACTCTATCTCTCCTTCTATTCTGAATGATAGCCTTGCTAGATAGAATATTCTTGATTTCAGGTTTTTGTTCTCACAGCACTTTGATGCCACTTTCTTCTGGCCTACAAATTTCTGTTAAAAAATTAGCTGATAGCCTTATGGGGGGGGGGTTCCCCTTGAATGTAACTGTTCTTTTCTTGTTGCTTTTGAAATTCTTTGTCACTGCTTTTTGCCACTTTAAGTACTATGCATCTTGGCATGGACCCCCTTGAGTTGCTTTTTGGGTTGATTTTCTCTGTGCCTCTTGAATTTGGATTTTTGTTTCCTTCCCTGGATTTGGGAAGTTTGGGGCTGTTACTTCTTCAAATAAGTTTTCTTCCCCTATTTCTCTCTCTCTTCTCCTTCTGAGATCCCTATAATGCAAATATTATGATCCTTGATGGTGTTGATTAGTTTTCTAAGTCTAGTCTCATTTTTCATTATTACTTTGTCTCTTATCTGTTCAGCTTGATTGTTGTCCATAACTCTGTCTTCCAGGTCACTGAGTCATTCTTCTCCTTCCTCTAGTCTATTTATTCCCTCTAAGGAATTTTTAATTTCTGTTATTGAGGTCTTCATGTCTAGTTCTTTTGCTTGTTTTCCATCTCTGTTTTCTATCTCTTTGTCTCACTGATGTCTTCTACTCTTTTCTCAAGTCCAGTGACTATCTTTGTGATGATTACTTTAAATTCTCTATCAGGCATATTACTTATTTCCATTTTGTTTAGGTCTCTTGCTATGATTTTTCCTCTTCTACAGTTGGAATATATTCCTCCATCTCTTCATTTAGTCTAACTCTTATGTCTGTTTCTGTGTGTCCCCTTTTTACCCTGTTGCTTCAGGGGTATTTCCTATGTGTTGCATATGCCCTCTTGTGTTTGAGCCACTTTTGCCTTTAGTCCAGTCATCTGCAATGGTTCTTCTTGCCTGCAGTGGCAAGATTTTGGTCACTGCTCTTGTTGGTGGACCAGTCTGGAGCCACCCTGGGACTGAGTTTAGTCAGACTAGGCATTTGCCAGAGATGCAGTAGCAGCAAAGGACAGGGCCCTTTCCATCTGTTGTCCCATGAGAAACTTTTGTTGATTGGTGGGGAGGTCAGCAGTTAGATCAAATATCTGCCCCCAGCCCACTATTGGACTGGTGTGTGTAGTTATAGTTCCATCTTCCTGGGGCAGGCATCACTTTGGAATGGTCCTGCCCCCTATTGTGGCTGTTTGCACACTGCTAGGCTCCTGGCACCCATTTGGGTGGATCTGAGCCATGGGTATATTGGAGGAGGCAGGTTGTAGGAGAACACCATGGGTGGGGCACACAGTATTAATAGGGTTTACAGGGGTCTTCTGTTGGAGGAGAGAGACCTGGGGGTGGAGGCTTGGCTGGAGGGAGCATTTCCACAGGAGAATGCAGGGGTGGGAATTCTTTTAGCAAGTTAGAGAGTGTAGATGCTGTGTTCATTGCTGCAGCTGTCTTGTGTATCTAGGTTGGGAAGCAGGCGAGGGAAGTGGCACCTGCCAGCTCCTTTGATCCTGGTGAAATCTCTTAAAGACCCCTGACCCTCCAGTGCATACTCTGAGATTAGTAAATAAATCTCCTTCCCATACACCCCATGCATTTTCAAACTAGTGTTTCTATGGTATATCTCCAAAGGGCTCTTTGTTGTGCTGTCTCTTTAAGGTTGGGTACTCAATTTCCTATTGCCCTCCAGTTTTCCCAGAACCAAACCTCTGATTTTTAAAGTTCCAAATTTAAACCTCACTGACTGTAGAACCTGTGAAATTAGGCCCCTTTGGTTTTCAAAGCCAGTACTTATGGAGATTTGTATTCCCTGTGTAAATTCTCCATGTTTAGGGTTCTTCGTGGGAGGGTCTGTTTCTTTCCCCTTTCTGTGCCTGTGGTGTTCCTCCCTCCTGGGACAATCCGAGTGGGTCCATTGAGCCGTGGACTGCATTGCTACCCTTCTACTCTCTTCAGTGTAGCCTCTTCTCTACATTTAGCTGTGGACAGTATGTTCTTCCAGTCTCTGGGTCATTTTCTGGGTTATTTACACTGAGTGTGTCATCTAGTTGCCTCTGGGATGATGTGAGTTTAGGATCTTCCTACTCTGCCATCTTTCCCAGAAGATTTTAAAATCCCAGAAAGGATTTTAGAAAACCATGCACTACTTCTCTTCTCGGAAGTCTTTAGAAACTAGAAAGATATTTACATGTGTCTATTATGGCTTTTCCTCCCAAGTGTTCTTTAACAGCCCATATTTACACACATTGTAGGATTTATCACATTCTGTATTTTAATTTGGTTTACTTGTTCATTTCTTCTCTATCTGTAGTCTTCTGAGGGTGGAGGCAGACACTGTCATGTTTGTCATTGATCCCTAATACTTAGCCGTGTGCATGATATACAGTAAGAACTCTGTAAATATTTATTGACAAAAGAAGTAAATTCCTTTTTTTCTATATTAATATCTGAATTTTTTTTAATTTTGTATCAAACATCACTAAACTGAAAATAGGCTAAATTTGACCCACCATCTATTTGTGTAAAGTTTTATTGGAACACAGTAACATTCACTTGCTTATGTATTGTTCATGGCTGCTTTAGTCTTATCATGGCAAAGTTGATTAGTTGCCACAAAGCCTGGATAGTTGGCAAATCCAAAATAATATTTCATCTCTGGCCCTTAGTAGAAAAAGTTTGCTTATCCCTGTACTGAAATATAAGCAAAACATGACTAATTAAAATAAGATGACTTGGCCTTTAGTGGAAAAAGTTTGCTTATCTCTGGTCTGAAGTTATAAGCAAATCATGACTAATTAAAATAAAGTGACTTAAAAAAAATAGTAAAAATATAATATAACACTGTTATCCTTTGAACTTAGTTTTGTAAAAATCACAATATTATAAAAGAATCTTGGGACACCTGCGTGGCTCTGTGGGTTAATCATCTGCCTTGGGCTCAGGTTATGATCCCGGGGTTTTGGGATCAGCTCCACATTGGGGTCCCTGCTTGGTGGGAGTCTGCTTCTCTCTCTGCCCACGCTCCTTCTCTCACTCATACTTTCTCTCTCTCAAATACATAAATAAAACCTTAAAAAAAAAAAAAGAATCTTGCAACAGTTAATAAAGAGGTTTCTCTTTCATTATTTACAAGTCCAATCTTTAGCCTTCCTTTTTTCTCTGTATATAACCATGGAAATTTTATGTTAAAAAATGCATTACCTTAATCTGGCCTCTGGAAGTCTGTACCTCCCACACAAGTGATACTTCTCATTATTGTTTAAAGAAAGTTAATCTTTTCTTTGGATTCAGTAAATTGACTGTGTGGTATCTGGCTTGTGCACCAGTATGCCCATGAGCTTCTCACTGCCAGAAGCATCACGCTCAGCTACTTGAGACTTCTTCCACAATTGTAGTTCACGATTAATAAGAAAGCTAAGTACAAAATCACAGAGAAAATTGGCATTGCAAATAGGCTAAGATACAGAGAAGAAATAATATATTTTCTTGCATGAAAATCCCTAGACAGGTGATAAGAACAATAAACAACAACAGAACAAAGAAACTTGTCACATTTGAGGAACAGGCCAAGTTTTGGTCCCACAATTTTTTTTTTTTTTTGATTAAATGATTTAGAGGCACTTAGGAAGGCAAATAAGGCAATCTCTTAAATATGAAAAGAAGATGAGAGAAGGACATTCAGAGCCCCTGGATGTTGGCCAGCACACCAGGCCAAATCATGGTGAATGGGCTGCTTCTTTTGCTCTGTATTCCTTACATAAAATATAACTCCTACATAATAGATGCTGGGAACTAATTAAGAAGTCAAGGGTAAATAAGTAGGAGTAGATGCTTGGCAAACAAAAAACACAGCCCTCTGTTTAAATTTCAGGGAAAAATTAATATACAAAAAAATTTTTTTAGAAAAATATCCATAACAAAAAGAGAACTGTGAAGTTATTCTCTGAATAAATGTACATTTATGAATATCCTAGTAGGCCTCCTGTTGAAATACTCTACAGATACCATTTTGAGCTGTAGTTTATGACTTCTTCCAAAGCATCTGTAACAACTTACTTACTAAAAAGAAGAAGAAGAAGAAGAAGAAGAAGAAGAAGAAGAAGAGGAGGAAGAAGAGGAGGAAGAAGAGGAGGAAGAAGAAGAGGAAGAAGAAGAGGAGGAAGAAGAGGAGGAAGAAGAGGAAGAGGAAGAGGAGGAGGAAGAGGAGGAGGAGGAGGAGGAGGAGGAGGAGGAGGAGGAGGAAGAAGAGGAGGAAGAGGAGGAGGAAGAGGAGGAGGAAGAGGAGGAGGAGGAGGAGGAGGAGGAGGAGGAGGAGGAAGAAGAGGAAGAGGAAGAAGAGGAAGAGGAAGAAGAGGAAGAGGAAGAAGAGGAAGAAGAGGAAGAGGAAGAGGAAGAGGAAGAGGAAGAGGAAGAAGAAGAAGAAGAAGAAGAAGAAGAAGAAGAAGAAGAAGAAGAAAAATTATTAAGCTTATTTCTACCAGAAAACATTTCATCTAGGGGGTGTCAAGTGTATAAGAAGAATTTTTAGGAGACTCCTTAGTGTTAAATCTAGCTGGAAACAAGTTTAGACTAAAAAGTCCATTCTTGAGGGAGAATTTCAATTTCTCATCATATTTTCTTCCTAACGAGTTTTTGTTTTTTGTTTTGTTTTGTTTTAAATGAACCAAATTTAATGTTCAGTTTAATATCCGAGTAGACACATTTTCTGCCTAATCTTTAACAGATATCCTAAGATAATGATGATAACAACATAATTAAGAAGGTACAAAACAAAATAAATAAAAATCAGGACATATTCTTTACTGCATAGAATTTTTTTTTTTAATGATTTTGATGTACCAATATACAAGGGCAAATTTTTGCTTACTTTGCAATTCCAAAACATAAGTGTATTGTGCTTATGTAATATTAGCCCTACTATGAACTTAATGAAAATATTAATGTTACAATGAATTGAGTTAATTTTTTTTTTTGGCAGAAGATACTTATATGCCTTTCTTCTACAAAGATGCAATGCATTTGCTTTGTAGATAAAAATTTAAGTAAGATACATTTAAAAAAGAGGCATGTTTATATGCAATCACTTTTGTGTTATCTATTAAACATATTTGTGACATCATTGTCCATTATATCATCCAGCTCTCTCTCCATAATTTCCAATGAAAGATATATAGTTTTTTGAGTTTGGGTTAAAGATACATTTGTATTCACTGTTGTTTTTTAATTTGAGAGAGAGAGTGCATGTAAGATGGTGGAGGCCATGGTGGGGAGGGGCAGATAGAGAGGGAGAAGCAGAGTGCCACCTGAGCAGGGAGCCACCCAGAGGTGGGGCTCCATCCCAGGACCCTGAGTTCATGACCTGAGCCCAAGGCAGATGCTTAACTCTTTAACCAACTGAGTCACTCAGACTCTTGTATACAGGTCTTTTGAGGTTTGAGTAACCTGTTATATTTCTGTCTTCCTATGTTTCTGGGAAACTCAAAGCTAAGTTTTATGGCCAAAAAGGATAGTTGTACTTTTCCTTCTGTTTGTCATGGTAGCTTTTATCTCTTTCCAAATTTGATTTTTCTTTGTCCTCCTCCACCAAACCCCCTTAATTTTTTTTTTTTACTTAATTTTATTTTCCTGGTTTTATAAGATGCTTTAAATCTTTTTATCTCTATGAAAAACAACAATAGGGACGCCTTGGTGGCTTAGTCGGTTGAGCACCCAACTCTTGATTCTGGCTTCAGTCATAATCTCAGGGTCCAAGGATCCAGCCCAAATTCAGGCTCCACACTCAGCTTGAGGATTTTTCTCCTTCTCCCCCGAGTCACTCACGCTTGTTCTCTCTCTCTCTCTCTCTCTCTCTCTCTCTCACACACACACACAGAAATACATAAATAAATAAAACTTTTAAAAAAAGAAAGCCAAATGAGTACTGAACTCAGACAAGCATGAAATACCTTATGTGTGTTGTTCTTAAAGAAATTACTGTTTTTCCATTCTGTGATATCCTTCTCCTCATGATCCAAATGAATTCCTATTTATCCTTCAAGGCTGGACTCAAGTGTCTTCCCTACTGTGCTTCCTTCTCTTATCCAGAAAACAGAGTGGATCATTTTGCAGCAATGCTGCACTTGCTTCTATGGATTCGCTCATCACACAGTACCCTTCTGTTTGCATCTGTCTCCACTCACATATTGTCAGGCTCTTTAGAGCAGTGGTTGTACTTCTTTTCATGTTTCTGTGTCCAATACCTAGTCTTAATGCCTGGCTTGTAGTCCAATACCAGGCAAAGAGTAAACATTAACCATTATGTGTAGGTGAAATAAATGAATTACTGAATTTGAACACTATTTAAAAAAATACAGTATTTGGAAGTGTTTTTGAAGATAGTGCATCTATTGATTGGGAAGCTTCCGTTGTGTTCCCTCTGAGTAACTAATAGTGAGCTATGTGCTATAAGGGGGTGAGAGGGGGAACAACCAGAGAGATAAAACTCCACTCTGAGAAGGGTAAAATTAACAAGGGTTTGAGTAGTTGGATAATTTTATGACTTGAAATGGTCTTAATGTGTATCAGTTTTTTCATTCTGGGTAGGGTGGCAGAACAAAGTAAGATATGAAATCAAAACAATAAAAATGGCTTAGTCAGAGAATGGTGAGAAGACCTGTGTGAAGAACTTGAAGGATGGGTGAGAAAGATGAATGAACAGTAATGTTCAATAAGTAGTTGCGTGGGAGGATAGAAAGTAGGAGTCAGATTCTATGATTGTAGGAAAATTCATATAAAGTCATTGATATTTGATCGGAATAGAAACTGTTGTTCACTTTTGAACAAGAGATGACAACAAAAAGAACATCAATTTGGTGACAGGATAAATAATAAATTGGAGCAGTGTAAACCAGAGGCAGGATGATTGTATAGGTGACAGTAGAAATCCAGGTACAGAAAGGGGAGGCCCTAAGACATATGTAATATTAATAGAAGCAAACTTCCTGTCTGGAAAATGTTTCAAGGCAAGAATTGTGAGCTTCGGGCACCTGGGTGGCTCAGTTGGTTAAGCGGCTGCCTTCAGCTCAGGTCATGATCCCAGGGTCCTGAGATTGAGCCCTGTGTTGGGCTCCCTGCTCAGCCAAGCATCTCTTTTTCCTCCCCCTTTGCCTGCCTCTCTACCTACTTGTGCTCTCTCTCTGTCAAATAAAGAAATAAAATCTTTTTTTTTTTTAAAGATTTTATTTCTTTATTTGACAGAGAGAAATCACAAGTAGATGGAGAGGCAGGCAGAGAGAGAGAGAGAGGGAAGCAGGCTCCCTGCCAAGCAGAGAGCCCGATGCAGGACTCGATCCCAGGACCCTGAGATCATGACCTGAGCTGAAGGCAGCGGCTTAACCCACTGAGCCACCCAGGCACCCCTAAAGAAATAAAATCTTAAAAAAAAAAGAGAGAGAGAAAGAATTGTGAGCTCCATTACATGATACTGGGTGAATGAAAAATGAGCCACAATTTCTTAATTAGAAGTAAAAATCTCACTACACGAACATTTAAAATGAACAAATTTAATATATGCTGTACTCGTGTTGAACTTTAAAATTATAAATCACTAGAAAGAATATAATTCTCATGTAATGGAATATATGATGATACTAGCCATTGATCTTTTCCTGTAATAATTCAACATGGGTAATTCACATACATTATAACTTTAATGTTGATTATTTGTAAAGCTGTAGTTTATAAACTTTGCAAGTGATTATAACAGAATTACTAATCTACACATAACATCGCCACTCAGGGAAAGCTTTGTATTAGCTTGGTAGTACTAACATAAAAGAAATAACATAGACTGAGTGGCTTAAACAGAAATGTATTTTCTCATAGTTCTAGAAGCTAGGAGGCCAGATCAAGGTGTTGAGAAATTTAACTTCTTCTGAGACCTCTTGCCTTGGCTTGAAGTTGACCACCTTCTTGCTATGTGTTGCTGTGGCCTTTCCTGCATGCACCACTCTGCAATCCCTGGTATATCTTTCTTTCTTATAAGGGCACCAGTCCTATTGTATTAGGGCCCCACTCTAATGGCCTCATTTTAACATATTCACCTCTTGGTGAATATGGTTACATTCTAAGCTAGTGAGTGTTGGGACATCAACATGAATTTTGGGGGAATGCAATTCATCCCTAACAGGATTTATGGGAGACATTTTTAACACAGTAGTCTAGGTTTCACTTCTTCTTTGGCAGTTCTAATACCTACTAAATGCTTCTTCATATGATGTAAACTTGTGTTCAGAAACCCTCAAAACCTCAAAACTATGCTAGTGTCACTCATAATTTTGTTCTTTCTACTCCTCTGTGGGAATTAACTGTGTCTGTTGATTTTCACCTCTAAATTGATGCATATTTTATTCTCTCCTTTATAGTAACTAAAAAAAAAAAAAAAGATACTGGTCCCATATTAATTAATTTTTTAGATTACGATCATACTCTCCCAAACTTTTTTAACTTTATGAAATAATTTTTGATTTAAAAAAAAAAGCGGGGCACCTGGGTGGCTCAGTGGGTTAAAGCCTCTGCCTTCGGCTCAGGTCATGATCCCAGGGTCCTGGGATTGAGCCCCACATCGGGCTCTCTGCTCGGTGGGGAGCCTTCTTCCCTTCCTCTCTGTCTCTCTCTCTCTGCCTACTTGTGATCTCTGTCTATCAAATAAATGAATAAAATCTTTAAAAAAATAAAAATAAATTTAAAAAATAAAATTGAAAAAAAGCTTCACAAAAGACAGATTACCATCTTTGCATGGGTGCATTTGGGCATGTTACTTAATTATTTTGTACCTCAGTTTTCTACTCTATGAAAAAGAATAAAAATATTTACTTCTTAGGATTGTTTCGAAAACTAAGACACAATTTGTGAATGTGTATGTACAGGGTTTGGCTCCTTCTCATGTCATGCCCCAACCCATTCCTATTAAACCTAACAACAAGAACAGGACCTGTTCTCAAAAAATCGAAGTCCCAAGATCCCTGCTGAGAGCATTGATTATTTTACTGTATTATAGTGGTGATTCCTCATGCCTTTTGAGGCTTGTAAGGCTCTTTGTAGGGCTGTTTGTTGCATAGAAATGTCCCAGGTTTCTATGCAATTTTTCAACCTTTATATTTGTTTTTAATTTTTCTTGTATTGCTTCCTGCACATCAGTTTACCAGCTGTCACTTTGTATCAAAATCAATGCAACTTCTACCATCAGCCTCCCACGATTTAATTCACTGCCTCAGATAACTTGTGAGGTGGAAAATCAGATGATCAAGCCTATTGGAATTTGGGGACATGTAGGGGAGTAGTAATTATCAAATCCCAACTCTGCACTCAGTGCTATGCTGGGTAATTGTTTCATGCTGGTCTCAGCCTTTTGATAGAAATGCTATTGGCTAGAAATGCCTGGGGTCACTCACCCAGGCCCTGGTGAGCGTCCCACAGACATCTCCCTTTTCCAAACCAATGTGCTGACTGGACTGACCCTTGTGGTGGTTCTCATTATGTTTGCAAGTCATCCTTCAGCAACAACCATCAAAATCTTTGAAAAAATAAAGACTTAATACTTACATGACCTGAAAAGTACACAGCACACAATGAGGACGTGGGTAGAGAAGTAGAGAGAAAGAGAGTATGCATGGGGCCAGGAGTTGCACCTTTACTGGGTCATGGTTCAGGACTCAGCATTTGGCTCATTCTTTATTAGTGAATTTAAAACGTAAGAGCAGAAATTTAAAGCAAGGGAAGAGGAAAGACACGTGGTACAAATGGTCAGTTATGAAAATCGACCAAGAGCTCTAAAACAAGAGCTTAGGTAGGGGAAGTGGCCTGGCTCTTTATCTAGTCCCATGGCAGGGAGTTGTGTTTACTGAGATCGCCGTCTTTGAAGTGGATGCCTTTTTGAGATGGATGCCACAGCAATAAAATTTTAGTTAGACACTTACATGACAAAAAAAAAAAAAAGTCAAAACATCAGGGCTTACACTAACTACCAGGATTTACCAGATTATATTATTTAATCCTTAGAACAACCCAGAAAGGAGGTACTGTTATTACTTTTGTTTTGTAGATGAGGAAACTGAGAGGTAATTTGTTCAAGGTCAAGTGTGTAGGAAGGAGTAGAATCAGCACCTGAAATCAGATCTTCCAAGTCCAGGTTCACTACATTCATATCATATACCCTCGAGGGATATAGTTCTGTAATGGATTACTAAGGACCCCAAACTTGTGCCATATTGATTTAGTTATGATTCTGCCTTATAGCACTTTTCTCAATGATCTCAGGTACTTTTTTGATATTTAATTAAACACCATAGCACTTTAGCTCTCTGCCAATTTTTATATGATAAAATTTAATGATGAGGTAAATCTTGGAAAATGAAGTTTTAATCAAAGAAATCTCTTATTCAACAGCAATAAAAATGAAGTAGCAATGTTTATTGAGTGACTGCTACATGTCAGTCTCCATCCTTTGTTCTTTACACGTACTTTACCTGGGTTATCACATTTAATCCTCAGAATTACTCTGTGAAGTAAATACTTTTATTATACCTATTTTGCAGGTGAGAAGTTTTAAGTAGTTAAGTAATTGGCCACCCCGTCAGGGACCAATAGAGCTAGGTTTCAAAGTCAGGCAGATGAGACCAGTAAGAGAGCCAAAAATAGACACAATGCCTTAAGCACAGCACTCCAAAGACAGAAGGTTTCAACAGTGTTACTAAATATTCATTAATGGTTCAGAGTCATTGAGCAGAAAGTAGTTTACCTCGATGAAATTCAGTTTTCAAAAACCAGGAGTAACTATTCAGGCTATGGGTAGAACTAAAATACTGGCAAGTGAAACCTATCTACTTATTTCAGTTTCATTAAGAAGTAACCCATATGTACAGCTTTTTACAGTTAACCCCAGAATTGTCAGACCGAAATTTTTTTTTACCATGCTTTCCCTTATGGAAGCCATCTGGGGCTCAGTGCGTTTTGCACAATCTGGCCACTTCCTTCACTAATTTTACTTTTTGTTTTGGCAGGGGCTTTCCAACCACCCCCAGAGCTACCCCCTTTCTTCCTTCTTCCTCCCACTTTCCAGACTGTCCCATCTTTGGCCCCTTGTTCATGGTCATCCTTTGTTTCTCACTTTCTACTTACATCCTTGAGGACTCAAGTTCTCAACTGAAATTTCTAGGTCTTTTCCATTTTGAGCATCCTTCACTAAACAGAAAGTTAGGCAGAACTTCATTAATTCTAAATCGGCAATCATAGTTTATTACCTTTCCCACTTTATTATTACCTGATTCCCACTATATTGAAGTTCAGGAGCACATCTAAATTTTCTGCTTATTCTTTTTCTTTTAACTGTAAGTCTGTCTTAAACTAATGACCAAACCCTTGAGTCCAGGATCTCATTTGCATCAGAAGTAAATAAAGTAGTAAAATTGCCATCAAGAAATGGCTACTAAATGTGTAGAACATTAAACAGATAGATTGACCCAATAATTTTGCCACCAATTATATGTGTAAAAAACTTAATGTATCCTTAAAATGATATTCTTTTCTAAATTAAAGTCTAAAGTCATCAAAATATTTTTTCATATTTTGTTCTTGATCATAAAATGCATCTCTAAAGTAGATGCATAAAATTCTACTATATTATTAAATATCAGAAGGATGAAGAGCTAATAATAAAAAAAAAGAAAAAACTTTACTATCAATATACTCACTCATGAGCACATGTCATTTTTTACTGAAATAAATGTACTAACAGCATGGGGAATATATGTAGTATGATTAGAAATTCCCTGTAAAATATTTAAGAGTTTAAGATTTGTTATATTGAACTCACTGTAACCTAATGCACCAGAAAACAAAGTTGGCATTTTCTTTCACAGGCATGGGAATGGTGATTCTCAGAAAAAATTCCATAATAGAGAACCTCAGGTAATTAATCATTAATGAAATTACAAAGGGCAATTCTTTTGGAAGGAAAACTAGGAGAAAAACAAATGTTGGTCTTCGGCATCTCTGAAGAACAGCAATTCCTTGTTTATGAACAAAACAGAGCTAAAAGGAAATTTTTGTTTTCCTTCTTTCATGGGAAACTGAGCATAAAATATAATTGCTATAGGTATCACCGAAAATAAGAGGAATAGTTATTAAGTGGCAAAAGCATTATTTCGAGATCAATAAAGCAGGGAGTTTGGAGTAATAAAATGAGAAAAGTATGTTGATATGTATGTGGGGCATTGGGGACAGTGGAGGATGATGATCCTTCTTTTGGTAAGAATAGTCTAGAATAATTTAGGAGGCTGCTTTCCAGCCTTGAGATCCCAGAAGGCTTACATCTTAAGAAGCAACAAGCAGGACTGGATACTCCCCTGTATATGTAGTATAAGGAAAACTATAGTGTGGCCCGTGAGCAAGCTGTTAAGTCAACTCAGTTTCCTGTCACTTGCAAAACAGTTCCCTCCATCTCCTTGCTTTCTGCCTCAAATCCCAAATGGAGTCTTCATTTCGCTAGGAAATCTGAAAATTACTTCTGTTGAGCAAGGAGTGGAAAGTTCAGGAAGAATTAGCTATTAGGCTTAGAGAATGTTTGAAGCATAGACATAGGGATCTCCTCATGGGACAGTGAGAGAGGTCCTCTAGAAATTCAGACTCATCGAGGACTTCCCCATCTCCTTGCCAGTTGCCCACATGGTCCCAGGGAGAAAATAATGGGGCACACACAGTGGTGTCAAGGAGAGGCAGGGGGACAACTTACCAGTGTGGTAAAGTATGCCCTTGGCCATTTTATCAAGTGACATTTGCAAATGCCATAACCTCTCCTTTCTTGCATCTCTTGGGGGAAAAAAAAAAAAGAAAAGAAAAGAAAGAAGGAAGGAAGGAAGGAAGAAAAGAAAGAAAGGAAGGAAGGAAGGAAGGAAGGAAGAAAATCTATACCCCCTACCCACCAAATGAAATTGAGAGAATGATTGATAACGTGTTTTTCATGCTTGCAACTCAATTCTGAGGAAGTTTCCATATAAATAGAATTTAGGATTATTACCATACTGGATGCCCAGGTTTCTTAATAAAGTTCACAAGGTTTGCTAGGAGCAAAACTGGGGTAAGGCTGTTAGGAAAAGCATTGTGAATACTTCAGACAACCCACAGAGTAGGCTTTGGGAAGTATTTTCATTTCCTCCTGTACCTTATTCATTTTCTTGACACTAAAATGAACTTTAAAAATGACAGCATTTGTTGTCCACCCGTGAAAAGACCAGACCTCAGACTATCTGGGAGACTTTTTGCTAAAATGAGATTTTGTTTGAAAACTTCTTAAATGTAAAAAAAAAAAAAAAAAAAAAAAGTCCCCTGAAAAGGTTAAAAACATAGTGAGGGACAACCTGGTAGCTAAAATTAGGCCTGTTCCTATTAGCAAAGGCCAGGGCTCACGATGGGGAAATGTGGAAGCACCTTTGTTGAGAACATCTGAACCTTTTCATCATCACTGGATTCCTAGGGAGCAACAGGCATTTTATGTCTTGCTTTCAGTTATGCTTTCTCATCTTCCTTGCTATCTTAATTTGATAGTTGCTTAGGCCATGAAAAAAAAAAAAAACACTCTATCTAACTGAGGTTCTTCTTTTAAGTAAGTCTCTTTAATGAGATTTTGAAATGAAAAATATAATCCCTGGTAATATTTTCTGTTAGTGTCTTTCTTTCTTTCTTTCTTTCTTTCTTTCTTTCTTTTTCCTACTACAGGTAAAAATAAAAATGTGGCAGTTTCCTTTAGCCATTACCTCTGAAGCAACTGAAAATCTAAGAAAAAAAAACTTCAGTGCTTTCTCATCTTCCCACGGTTCAGGAAGCTGTAAGATCAGGAAAACAAAGATTTTAGAATTAAACCATTTATGTATTTAAAAAAAAGGATCATTTTTATTTAATAGAGTGTCCAGACATGGCTGAAGAAACCCGGTTTCTATCTTTCCCTCAATTTCTCCATATCTTCAAAATAGAGAAAAATAATAGTAACAGAAATAATAACACATGAAAACAAAGTTGGTTAAATGAACACAATAGCCTTTAATGAAAGGCTTTTCAGCTTTCTCCTTAAAGATGTGGTTGTCTTTTTTTTTTCTAGCTGTATGAAGGTATGATTGACAAACAAAAATTATGTATTTAAGGTATACAATGTGATGATTTGATATACATATACATTATGAAATGATTACCATATTCAAGCTAATTAACATATCCATTGCCTTACATTGTTGTCTTTGTATGTGTGTGGTCAGAACACTTGAGATCTACTTTCTTACCAAATTTCAAGTATCTGAGTCACCATGCTATACATTAGACCTTGAGGAACTACTCATAGCTGAAAGTTTGCACCCTTTGACCAATATCTTCCCATTTTCCCCAGGTATGTTAGTGTTTCATGGGAAATAATTTTCATCATAGTACAGTGAGAAGAAGAAAAAACAAACATACCTGTAGCATATTTTTAAAAGCAGAAAATATCTCCAGGGAAGCAATCAATCTACAGCCCTGCTATAGGAGGAAAGCCAAAGGTATTTATTTCATCAAGGCGTCATTATATAGATGGAGAAATTCTGTTTGTGAATCATGTCAGCCTCTCCCAAATAACCAGAATATTAGGTGAGGCTCTGAGTTACCCAGACAGGGGTTGCTAATCAAACATCAACTCCATTTGCAAATTCCATTGGAAATTTTAATAAGGTTCAACCACTTGAATTGCTTTTCTTAGCAGTTTCTCTTTTTGGGGGATCTAGGAATTATGATTCCATAGACTCTTTACAGTACTAAAATCAGCCTTGCTTAGATTAACCTTGTGATAGCAATATCAAATAATTTAATTAGCTTTATTTTCATTATTTTATAGATCATGTGTTGGAAAATGTTAAATAAAATAAAGAAGTGTATTTTTTTTAAGTGGTGGATGCATCACCCTTTCTTCTTCTGTTCTCTAAAATAACAAAGAAAACAAGAAACAGAAGCCAAGCTAATAAAATTGAAGACACTGGTAGCCAGAATTGTGGAAAGACTGCTAAGTGCAGTGAAGGTCAAATGGAGATGAGGGAAAATGCTGAGAAAGCAAGCCCAAAACTAGAATTTCAAGCAATGGGGCAGAACACGGTTCTTCAAAGAGGGTTTTATGAGTTTCACCAAGTGATTCGCATTAATGCCAACAATGATGGCAAAAGTGGGTATTGTGAGCCTCTTGAGGAAAGTATGTCACTTATTCCTGCTCCCCGTCCCTAAAAAGCACAGCTTGAAATGAATCATGAGGAAATAGTCATATAATCTAAATTGAGGGTATTATAGACATCAGCAGAAATGGAAACCCACACAAGATTTGGTTCCCGCGCTGAGACTGATGATCAGACACACTTGCCCCAAGATGATAGGGGAAGGTTTATTACTCACATGATGAAGTTTTCTGGTGGAAGTGGGCAGCTCCCAAGCACACCCAAAAATAGAAAGAGAGGAACAAGAGACTGGCTTTGGGTTTTATTGTCATTAGAAGTGGGGCAGAGCGAGGGTTCCTGCACAGGAGTAGGTGCTTGTATGGTTTAAACCTCCAAATGGACCCAAAAAGGAACTATCTAGGTTTTCTTACCCTCTTGCCTACATGTGTGGCCGAAGGGGAAGAAGCAGAGAGAGACTGAAAAGTTGTCAACAAAAACAAAAAAATAGTAAGACTGCTTATTACGAAGGGACACTTTGCAAATAATTGGCCTAAGCTCTTCTAAAATGTCAGTATAAAGATGTAAAATCATATAGAACTATTCCAACATTGAAGAGGATTAACGAGACATAGCAACTAAATTCAACGTGTGATCTTACCTTAGAAACTGAATCAGAAAACAATGCTCTAAAATAGGATATTGAGGCAATTGTGATATTTTTAAAAGATCTATTTATTTGAGAGAGAGAGGAAAGAGAGAGAGCAAGTGAGCGGGGGTGGGGGAGGGGTGGACAGGAGCGGGAGATAAGCAGTCTCCTCACAGAGAAGAGAGCCAGATGCAGGACTCAGTCCCAGGACCCTGAGATCATGACCTGAGCCAAAATCGAGAGTCAGGTGCTCAACCTACTGAGCCACCCCTGGTGAATTCTGAATATGAATGACATATTGTATTTATTTGGTATCAAAGTTAAATTTCCTTAATTTAAAAATATTATGCCATAGTTATCTGAAAGGAGGTTTTTGTTTTAGGATAACCATAAAGTATTTATGCATAAAGAATCATGAAATCTGCAATTGATTAACTAAATAATAATATTTCTGTATATACATTGTAGGAATGTAAATACTTAAACATATAGAGAAGGCAAACATATCAAACATATCAAATGTCATCAATTAATCTAGTTAAAGAGTACATATACACAAGTGTACCTACTTGCAAATTTTCTGTAGCTTCAGGTTTCTCCAAATAAGAAGACAAAGTAAAGGACATGGTGTGAAATCTTTTTCCTGGAAATAAAAATGGATTCATAGTACTATTTTTTTGTTGAATGTAGAGAAGAAAAAAACTCATATGCTTGCATATACCCCCGTTCATATCAAAGAACTTCACTTAATACCAGGAAGAAAATCTACTAACCCAGATAATTATCTTGCCCAATTTGAACATAAACTTATGCCAACAGCAAGTTCACTTCATGTCATCAACACAAAGAAGCCAGCACAAGACCCATGCAAATACCAATAACCAGTGGTTTGAAGAGTCTCAGGACTGTGGATACAAACCTGAGCCTCCAATCACCTTCTTCAGTCACTGCCTTCAGCTCTGCTATGTCAAATTCCCTTTCCAGTTCCTTCAGGTCACATTGGGGAGAGTCCATAAATTTTCAGTCATATTTAGTTATTAACACTTTAGTCTATTATTATTGTTTCAACCAGACATTCAAATTAAAGCTCCCCTCCTTGTCAACACTTGTCACTTCTTATCTTTTTGTTTTTAGCCATTCTGATAGGTATAAGGTGATACCACATTGTGGTTTTAATTTGCATTTCGCTGCTGATTAGCGATGATGAACATCATTTCACTTGTCTATTGACCACCTGTATGTCTTCTTGGAGAAATGTCTGTTCAAATCCTCTGCCCATTTTTTTTAAAGTAGGCTCCACGCCCAGCATGGAGCTCAATGTGGGGCTTTAAACTCATGACCCTGAGATCAAAACCTGAGCTGAGATCAAGAGTTGGACACCGAACGGACTGAGCCACCCAAGCACCCATCTGCCCATTTTTTAATCAGATTGTTTATGTTTTTTGGTATTGTGTAACATATTTATATATCTTGGATATTACCTCCTTATCAGATGTATTATCTGTGAATATCTTCTCCCATTCAGTAGGTTGCATTTTTGTTTTGTTGGTGGTTTCCTTTCTGTGTAGAAGATTTTGTTTATTTTTTTCTTAAATTTTTTAAATATTTTATTTATTTATTTGACAGACAGAGATCACAAGTAGGCAGAGAGGCAGTCAGAGAGAGAGAGAAAGACAGGCTCCCCACTGAGCAGAGAGCCCAATGCAGGGCTCGATTCCAGGACCCTGGGATCATGACCTGAGCCAAAGGCAGAGGCTTTAACCCACTGAGCCACCCAGGCACCCCTATTTGATTTTTTAAGAAGCTTTTTATTTTGGTCTAATTCTAATAGTTTATTTCTGCTTTGTCTCCCTTGCCTCCGGAGACTTATCTAAAAATGTTATTATGGCCAGTGTCAGAAAAATTACTGGGTTCTCTTCCCAATTTTTATGGTTTCAAGTCTCACACTTAGGTGTTTAGTCCATTTTGAGTATATTTTTTTGTCTGGTACAAGAAAGTGGTCCAGTTTCATTCTTGTGCATGTAGCTCTTCCGTTTTCTTGGCACTATTTATTGAAGAGATAAATCTATCTTTTCGTCTGTTGTGCATTCTTGCAATGTGTCCACCTAAAACTCATGTAATACTGTATGTCAACTACACTCAAAAAAAATTTAAAATAGGATAAACTAAAATAAAATAGTACCTAGGGTGCCTGGGTGGCTCAGTGGGTTAAGCCACTGCCTTCGGCTGAGGTCATGATCTCAGGGTCCTGGGATCGAGCCCCGCATCGGGCTCTCTGCTCAGCGGGGAGCCTGCTTCCTCCTCCTCTCTCTCTCTCTGACTGCCTCTCTGTCTACTTGGTGATCTCTCTCTGTGAAATAAATAAATAAAATCTTAAAAAAAAATAGTACCTAATAAGACATCAAAAAACATAGTAAAACAAACAAAAAACAAAGTAAAGTTCTTCCCTTCCACGCAAAGTAGAGCAGGCTTGAGATGGAGGAACCTGAAGTGAGGAGGGTAAGGAGAAAGGACACTCATCCACTTTCTCTCTCTCCTAAATCTAACTAATCTAGACCTGGGAATAGAAATAAGAGAAGACGGGGAAAAGCACTTACATTTTATTTATTGGATGAAGAGGTAATCCTATTGGGCGTGTGAGAGTCTTTTCTGGCTACTGCTGAGTGGTTACAGATACTTGTGGCTCAGGAATCCAAATGCTAGCTGACGTATAACGTTACACATGAACCTGAAATCCGACTTCAGTTTAGCTTCTTCCATCTCCTCCCTGTAACATGGTATGGTTAGCAGCAGCACCTTGCTGCTGGGAACCTCCTCAACCTGAAGACAGCTCTCTTAGAAGGATGATACTGGGGAAACCCAGCTTCCTCCCAAGTACCCTGAATACACTGGCTATTTTGCTCCCTTGTCACATTTAGTAGAGATAGCAGCCTACTTCCCCATGAACCCTTTTTTCTATTCCACCGTCTTCCTTAGCTGCCTAAGCAAATGGCAGCTAGCAACAAAAACGTCAGTCTTCCCTATCATCTGATTCTCTGCTGGTATTTCCATAAATCCTGGCTTTGAATTGGGTTAGGAAACAGCTTTCTACCACCAATATAAGCTGTAGACCCTTTATGATTTTCTTTTCCTCCCTCTGGTCGCAGAGAAAATGGCATAAACTGTGTAAAACAAAAATTGGGAAAGAAAGGGAAAAATAATGTAGATGATAGCGTAAGTATTGTCTTTCTTGTAACAAACCAGGGAATAAAAGAAAAGATTTCAAATTGTTAATCAAGAATAAAGATATAAGTATACATAGAAGTAAAAAGTGAGTAATGTCAAGAAAATGACAAAAAATGTAATATAAATATAATATTAACTAGTGGAGGGAGGGAGAAGAGAAGAACACAATAAAAATCTTATTTTGTCAATGTTCATATTGGCTATAGAAATAGAAGTTTAAATACATAAAGTTGTATTGTAGTCTAAAATATAATAAAAATAGGAAGATCCCAAATTATAAACAGAAACATAACAGGTAAAGGAAACCATATCATGTAGTAAAACATGAAAAATAAAAGAAACATTAACACAAAATTTAGCACAATATATGAAGACTAACTGAAACAAAACAAGTATATCATATTGATCAGTATAAATGGGCTAAAACTCTTTTTGAATAAGAAAGGCCAAACCAAATATTTCCTGTTTACAGCATATTACCAGCCTCTAAATCAAAAGGAGACAAACCATAAGTGACTCTTAATCTCACAAAAAACTGAGGGATGATGGGGGGAGGAGGGTTGGGAGAAGGGGGGTGGGGTTATGGACATTGGGGAGGGTATGTGCTTTGGTGAGTGCTGTGAAGTGCATAAATCTGGCGATTCACAGGCCTGTACCCCTGGGGATAAAAATATATTATATGTTTATAAAAAATAAGTTAAAAAAAGGAGTTCAGAAAAGTTGAAAATAAAAAGATGAGCAGAAATAAACAAGCAAACAAAACAGGCAAATATAAACACAGGTAAAATGAGAAGATCTTCATATCAGAGTAAATTGACAAATAAAGTAATTTTATAATGATAATGGGTACAGTCTATAGTAAAAGTCAAATAATTATATAACTGTATTTTCCAAATAAAATGAACATAAAAATGGAGTCAGTCTCAATTATAGAAATACAATGGGAAAATACTAATGATAGTAAAATCTAATTCACATTTCTTTATCTATAAAAGTTTGAAGATGAGAGACCTAAATAAAAATAAATATTTTCTGATAATTATGTATTAATTCTATATTCTAAAGATTAAAAATCTTTTCAAATATCCATTGAATATTTACAAAAATTGACTATTTATACAGCCACAATACAAACATCATTAAATTCTAATACTCAGTGATCATGAAGCAGGAAGAAAAACCCTCACAAAATTGAATGTAAAAATAAAGTATAAGTAGAAAATAAGTATAGTAAAGATTTTCTATATTAAAAGATTTGAAAACAATTAAAAGAAGTGTTCACAAGAATAGAAAAATCCATCCATTAATTCACCAGAAAACATGAAAATCAATTAACTGTTGAATTAAAGAAATTAGGCAAATAGCATGGCAAAGTATAAAAATATACTTTTATACTTTATAGCAAGGTATCAAAAAAGAGAGAAGAAGAGAAAAAAGAAAATTTATAGGGACAACAAGCAGAAGTTTATCAGTTATCATGCAGAAAGATGTTAAAACCACTGATTAAAAGAGAAGTGGATAGTAAGAGGAAATATAACAAAATAAAATAAAGAATCACTAAACTTTCTTAGGAAAAGGGTGAGAGAGCGACATAATAAATAAGAAATGACATTGGGGAAATAACCTCATGTGGCTAGAACATTAAAATATTCCTGTGAGATCACTTTGTTCAACTCTGCACAAATACATTTGAAAATGTACAGGAAATAGATAATTTTCCAGGAAGTTACACTTTCTCAGCTTGTATCTGATGATACAGAAAATCTAAAAAAATGCACTTTATCTCCTCATAATGATGGCCTTGTTATTTCAACTCTTCTGGAACATATAAAAAGAAGAAAGCTTTCTTTTTAATTTTTTTAATTTAAATTCATTTACCAAACTATAGTGCATTATTAGTTTCAGGTATGGTGTTTGTAATTCATCAGTTGCATATAACAACCAGAGCTTATCACATCATGTGCCTTCCTTAATGTCCCTCACCCAGTTACCCCATTCACCCCTCACCTCCCTTCAGCCACTCTGTTTCCCAGAGTTAAGAGTCTCTCACGGTTTGCCTTCTAGAAGAACGCTTACTAATTATTATTTAATGAAATGATCATGAAAATGATATTAAAACCTGAGAAAGATAGGCCTAAAAGAGAACTATAAACAACTCTCAGTCACAAACATGCAGAATATAGCCACAAATTCCAACTAATTGATCTCAATTGATGAAAGAAGTGACACTCTGACCAGATGTGGTTTATGAAATAAATGCAAGGTTATTTTAATATGAGGAAATTTACTAATATAATTCACTATATCTATAATGTAAAGGAGAAAAATAATTTCTTTTATATGTTGCTGAGGCATTTAGGAAAATTCAACATTCAATCTTAAAAACAAGCTAATCAAAAAGCCTCAATAAAATAGGACTATTTTGATACATCCTAATCATGTGGTCTGTGTGCATGTCTCTGTCTCTCTCTCTCACTCCTCCTCCAGGGAGACACTGGAAATCTCTAGAAGGGCTCAGACAGGTGCCTCAAGAAGGGAATGTAAGGGCATAATGAAATGAATGGTGGAAAAATTATTTGTGTGTGTATATAACTTCAACACAACTGATACAAGATAGATCAGGTTTATCATTTCATATGCTAGTTGACTATGAATTCCATTATAGAAAATAAGCTAAAATCTACCATATTTTTGTATTGAAGTGGTAGGGCTTATATAAGGGAAGACTTAATTAGGTGAGGTACTTGATGGGTGCACCTACACCATTTAGAAGAAAATTATGAGATAAATACAAAAGGTTACTAATTACTGGCAGAGCGCACTCTCTTATAATGCAGATTAAAAGAAATGATATAGCATGAAATTGCTTTACACATCTGTCAAAAGCAAACTAAAATGATTATATCCTATTTCATGCTGTTTTGAACATTGAGGTTATTTTTTAAATTCTAGAATCATAATCTTATTGCTGTGACAGCATGATACCAAGTTCTACTTTAATGTAATGGGAAAAAATAAAGAATAGTATAAAAGAGTTATCAAAAAAGAGAATTTTGTTCAAGTGACAAAATGATTTGGACAAGGATGAAAAGACGATACTAAATAATAAAAATATGAATGATGCCCTCGTTCTGGTCTCATCTATACACATACTGTCAGTAGGTGAGAATTCTTAAAGCATTATATGTCTATTAGAAAGATGTCTTCTCTGAGTAGAATATAAAGCACATTAACCTTGTGGTCACAGCTTAATAGTGTAATATGAGTGAATACACTTTGGAAATATAATGAAAATATAGTTAATGTAACAATGTTTAAAAATAAGTTAATATAACTATATACATTAGAAATAGTAAATATCTATAAAATATTGTTTCTCCTTTAAAATTTCTATAGCACTCACTTTTACTCTCCTAGAAAAAGCTCTGCTCCTAACTTACTGTCATCTAAAACTGGTGAACATAAAGTTCTGGGAAATTACTATGGAGAGGAAATGACTAAATGTGCGGAGTTTATGAGAGGTGCAGATTTGTGCCATATACAGAGTGCTGAGGTGGGAAAGGGAGCTTCACAGAGTAATAATGGTAGATCTTTATCTTCAAAGAGGGGTCAGTCCTGTTTCAATGATTGTCAGTGATGCATCAGTCATAAACAGGGCATTCTAGTCAAAGTGAGCAGAAGCATGGAGGTGTGAAACCGGCTGGCTTGTCAGGGGTGCTGCAGGCAGTTCTCTCTGACTCAAATAAAGAGTCTGGGAAGTGATAACAAAGGAGGGCCCCTGGTGGCTCCGTCAGTTAAGCATCCAGCTCTTGGTTTCAGCTCAAATCATAATCTCAGGGTCATGAAATCAATCCCCACCTTGCGTTCCACACTCAACAGGGAATCAGCTTGAGATTTTCCCTCTCCATCTCACTCTGCCTCTCAGCCTAGCCCCATGCAGTTCTCTCTCTCTCTTTCTCTCAAATAAATAAATACTTTAAAAATATATAAGACTGGGGAGTAGATAAGACTAAGATAAGATAAGAGCTTTTGGTGCAATACCAAGAATTATGAACTTTCTTCAGAGTAAAATGTATAATAAAAAGTGTTAAACAGGAGATGTGGTATTGGTCTTTGGAAGGTCACTCTGGCTATGATTTGGAGAGTAGACGGGGCAGGGTATGAGAGTAGAAGGAAAATATCTTGGCAGAAAACCTTTCTCAGGGATGATGGACCCTTGAACTATGAGAATAGAAATAAAGATGCTGAGAAGACCGCAGGTTCTGTGTGATGGCCGTGGATACAGAGTCTATAGAACTTGGCAATTGAGGGACTATTAGGAGAACATCTACAATATAGATAAATAATGTAGATTTTTGCCTTTGATGCTTGGGCAAATGTTGGTCATTTCATTGAGATAAGGAACACAAGATAAGTAGGTTCTAGGAAAACATGGGGACTTATTTTAAACAAATACGAAGAGGATGTCAGGCAACCAGTGAGGCTATTGAAGCTTGGTAAGAGATCAGGCAGAGAGAGATACATCAGGTTGTTTTGTTTTGTGTTATTTTCCACCACATAGTTGGGAGTCACACAGAATTTACCAATAACCCCTTTAATGATAAATGCTAGTGAACAGCATCATTACTCTGGACTCACAGAATGCCAAGATCATACTGGTCTAAATGTAAACTCTTGAGTATATTTATGACACCCTGATTAATTTGCCTCCTGACTATGTCTCCAATTTCATTTTTCCCAATTTTTCTTTTCTCACTCTGCTCCAGGGATACTGATATTTTTTCAACTTTTCAAGCAGTGTTTTTGTTATAAAAATTTGTCCATTCCTTCTGCCTGGGATTCCTTATCATTCTGCCCTCCCATCATCAAAAAAACAAACCAACTTAACTCTTTCTCATCCTTCTAGGTCAGAAACTTCACTTGCTATCACAATCTAACATAGGTTCATCCACCTTGTTATTTCAAGCCCTTAATGGCTTCCCTCAGAATCCTGTTACCTTGTCAATATATTCCTTTACAATCTTTCTCCCTCCCAGTAGACAGTACAGTAAACTGCTATCTTGTATACTATTTTATCTTGAAGTCCTATAGCAGTGTTGGGCACATTAGAGGAATTCAATAAATATTGTTGAATAAAGATATGAAAATACAATTATGAATCTAATCATTATAGAGGGAAAAAGGGTCCTTACAGATTATGACATTAACCTGTCATAATTTAGGTGTCTTTTTAGCAAATAACTAAACTCCTCATTGATAGATCTCCATTTTTCTCTGTGCATACAGGTCAAGCATGCAGCCACTGGTGAGACTAGGAGAAAGCCACACTTTCCTAGGTTCAAATACTAGGATTTAGATGACATCATCTTGAACTAACTTCTCTAAGCCTAACCTCCTCATCATCAAATATGGAAAAGATCTCTCTCTCCTATGGCTATCCTATGGCTCTGTGGTAAAGATTAAATGATGAAAGAATCCAGCCCCTACTGCAGAGATTTACTCATGGTAAGCACTCAGGAAACCGGGGGCAATGATAATACTGCTCATACACCCGAAACAAAACCACTTGCTATAACAGGTGACAGTGACTATTTTATTTTGAACTACAAAACATTTCCAACTTAGCAAAATCAGAGAAAATATGTGATAAATCACATGTACCTATCAAGGCTTCAACAAATATATCAGCTCATGGTCAAGGCTATCTATCTGTAACTCATCTATCTTACTCTTTTACATTACATTTCCATGTTTCTAGATGTACGTCTAAAAATATTTTTATACTTTTAAACATATCCACAATACCATATCACATTTAAAAATAATACTTTTTAAATATAATCAAATATTCAGTTAATATTCAAAGGTTCCCATTGGTGATATACATGTATTGCTAATTGCTACTGGGGGTAGAGCAGGCTTTCTTGAGCAGAACAGTGGCCTTCAACTGAAGCACAAGTCTTCTTGATACATTCTTACATGGAAGGTGCCTGAGCTTTACGTAAATAACAGGCTAACAGTCCACCTACCCTCTGATCTCCTGTTTCAGTTCCTCATGGCTGAACCCAACAGGAGGCCAGAGCATGGAACCCATGTTGATATAGTCAGTGCATGTCAACTACTGAAAGCAGAATGCAGAGCTGAGAGGGGTGAAAAGTGGATCTGGAGTGGTAAACAACAATTTCAGCATATCAGTGATCCATGCAGTCTTTCCAGAATTTACACCACATATACACAGACAGACAGACACACACACACACACACACATATCCCTTTTACTAAATTATTAATCTTTCATATCAACACTGTTCTGAATTTATACGTCAACATAATGAAGCACTCAAGACCACATGGATTAAAGTGGGCCATAGGAGAATTTGGGAAGAAAGACCATGAAGTAGAGTTGAAAAATTTAGAAAATAAATTACTTGCAATTTCGGCTTCACCACTTCATTAAGATGTGATTACACGAATGTTTTTATTCTCTTTTTCCTTTCTCTACAATGAGGTCTGGTAACCCCAAATACTTGCTCATTCACACTTCCAGCTAGGCCTAGCCGTGTGAGACCATTTTAGTCAGTGGGATGGAGGTAGCAGTCACTGGGTAAGAAGTTTGGGAAACTTTTTAAATGGAGCAGACAACTCTAGCGACATACTCCCTGACTTTCTCTCTTTCCTCCTTCATTCCCGCTGGCAGGTAGGCACAGCGCCTGGAGGGACAGCAAACATACCGCAAGCATTAGGATGAAAACCACCCAGTGAGGCTAGTAGAGCAGGAAGAACAGAGGAGCCTGTCTTCTGAATGACATCCTTGAACAGCCTCACCACACCGAGGCTGCCACAGCTTATTCTGAGGGAAGAAGAGCCCTTATCTGTTTAAGCTGGTGGTAGATCTACATTCTGTCATTGGAAGTAAAAAAAAAAAAAAAAAAAAATCCTTCCTGGATTATATGCTTACTGATTTTCTTATTTTTAACAAGAACTGTCCATCAGAAAGTTAGGCTGTTGGCAGGTAGACAGGGGACATTGTGATGCCTCCTAGATTTTTTTTTATCCCTCTGAGATTCTTTTGGTTGTTCATTCTAGCTACCATGGTTTACTATTATAGGCAACGTGAAGGAATATGGTTTACTTACTCTGGATTCATTCACTGAAACAAAGTTTGGGCTCAGAACCAGATGTTTCTGCCTCTAACAACAAATTTAACTGTGGTAATGATTAAAACAGATATCTGAGTTTTCTCCCCAAGGGAGACTAGACAGACTAGAGAGCTAGTCCATCAAAGAGAATGCATGGGTACAATTTTATGCTAGTTAGGGAAATAGAGGTTCATATATGAAAGTAAAATAAATAAATAAATAAAAATAAAAGTCACCTTTTAAGATGAGCTTTCAGCTTTTTTGCCATCCACTTTATGGTCTCATGATTTTGCTCAGTAATACTAAAGGTGCACTTCAGTAATCTAAGACACTCCAGAAGCCCAATGAAGAGCAATTACAGATTTTTATAATTTAGGGCCTTGTGCCAGGAGTCATCCTACATCTGATTAAAGATGGTTCTTAAAGGAGTAAGATGCATTTTATGCTTCATGTGTTTTTTAAGATTATTTATTTATTTATTTTGAGAGCGAGCACTCATACGTGCACAAATGGTAGAAGGGGGTAGGGGGGAGAGAATCCTAACCAGGCTCCATACCCAGCCCCAGGCAGGCTTGATTTCACAACCCTGAGATCATGACCTGCATGGAAAGCAGGAGTCAGATGCTTAACCAACTGAGCCACCCAGGCACCCCTAAAAAAAAATTAAAATTCGTGTTTTAAAGTTGCTCAATTCTTAAGACTGAACATTTTGTATCCTTTTTGCCCTTTTATTTAGGTAGCTGTTTTCATCAATTTTTATGTATCTATAACTCCTTTTTCCTACCACTGTTTTCTTAAAAATAAAATGGCATAAAGGAAAATCAGAAAATACAGAGAGTCAAGACACTTAATTCTAGACACAGCTCTTGGGTGATCACCTTGGCCACGGCATGACTGACCTTGACAGGAGATCTCTAGGAACGCTGCTTGAGAGAGGCATCAAAGCAGGAGTCTGGCTGGGAAGGGGGGTTGGAAAATCTATCAGCACAATACCGTGTGGTGGAGTTATGTCGGAGACGGGAGCAAGTGCTAAAGCCCTCCTTATTTCCTTTTGCCCACCACGACCCTCTGCATCTTCATTTCTTCATTTGTAAATTACAGAGACTGGTTGAAATATACGTATTTTAAAATTCTAATTCTACCTTGGGCTTTCTACTATTTCCTAACTTTCATCACATTCTCACCACTTACACACTTTTAATTCCAACTTTTACTTTTCCCTGGCAAAGTCACTATCAGGCTTTCCCTGACACATAAAATCTGTACTATGTCAATGCTGTGCCAAAGTTATATGTTCCTCAAAGCTTATTTTATCTCATGAGATTACTCTAGGTCAATTATACATATTTTATTTTTCATAATGTTTGATGAGCTCCAGAGAAGCTTGTCACATAAATATATTGTGCAATGGCCCTGACATACGAGGTTTACCTGATTTTCAGAAAAGCACACTGAAACTCATAGATCACTAAGTATCAAAAATGACCATTGCATTAGCTTTTTTAAGGTGGTTTTACACATATTATCACACATATTTCTTTCTAGGTTTTACACTATTATCACACATACACATATTTAGTGTTTCTGTTACGAGTATTCCTAAGTGGTAGATATTGCTTCCTTTTTTTTTTTAGGCAACAAGTGAGAGGCTGAGATGAGTGACATATCTCACCTCAGTGAATGGTGTCATCCTCTTTCAAGCCCAAATCTCTTTGACTCCTAGAGCCATCTCTTCCAACCACAGGATTCCACTACCAACTAGGCTTTCCCACTTTTTTCATGAATATAACAGCTCTGCTTACTTTTCTTCTTGCCAGATCAAAACTCCAAGTAGACACAACATTAACCATCTACTCATATACTTGATGACTAGCCTATGAGAGAGTGTACCATTTTCAAGATCAGTTCTTCACTCCACAGTCAAAAAAAAAATGTTTCCAAATATCAGGGAGACAGGGTCCAAGTTCCCACTCCAATTTTGTGCCATGGCAAAGAGCTCATGGCCCAGGGACAGTGTTGATTTTAGCAGTGCTCACAGAGGCCTTAAACGGAAGGCACTTTATTATTAGATAACTGATGCAGAAAAAAAAGACTATAATCTACATATTTCCTAAAAGTGATTTAAGGTGATGACTTCAAATAAAAATGAGCAGAGATAATAAATTGCAAAAGAGAAATGATGAAGCACAAAGCAAACTTCTAAAATAAATAAAAGATAGGTTCCACATACCAGAAGAGAAATGGGAACAAGGAGAGAAAACTTGTGAGAGAAAAGACTTGGAAAGAAATTGCTGTAAGAGAGAGAAAAGCTTTGTCCAAACACGTCTAGAAGCCCAGCTGGACACAAAAACATGAACGGCTACCACACAGCACTTCTCAAAATTGACCATGCATGTGAATCAGCTGGAGATCTTGTTCAAATGCAGAATCTGATCCAGTAGAACCAAGATGGGGCCAGCCATGCTTAATAAGTTCCTGGATCATGCAGACTATAAATAGAAAGAGGCTACATTAGTAGTCCAACAACCAAAAACCCAACCTAATGAAACAAAAACAAAACCAGAACTTTATTTTTTATCTGATAGTTATGAAGCCAAGAAATACTTAAAATAGCTGGTAAAACACCATAAGCTAAGAAAGTGTGGACCAAATTCCTCATAAGGACCCAACTTTGCTGACATTTTCTTGATTTTTAATTTTTTAAAATTTTTATTTCAGTATAGTTCACACAAAATGTTGCATTAATTTCAGATGTACAGCATGGTGCTACAAGTTTGTCCCTTCGGCTATGCTCACCACAAGTGTAGCTACCATCTGTCACCATATAACACAATCACAGTATCTGTCCTTACAATACCATTGACTATATTCCCCATGTTGTTACTTTTTTTCCCTATGACTTATTCATTCCATAACTGGAAGCCTGTATCCCCTATTTCCTCTACACCCATTTTGCCCACTTCCCCATCCCCACCCCTTCCCCTCAGGGAACCATCATTTTGTTCTCTGTATTTTTGGGTCTGATTCTGCTTTTTGTTTGCAAAAATCCTAGAAGAAAACACACACAGTAATTTCTCTGACATTGGCCGTAGCAGTATTTTTTCTAGATATGTCTCCCAAGGCAAGTGACATCTTGATCTTGATCTTGGATTTGTAGCATCCACATCTATGTAACAATAAATTTCTGTTATTTAAGCCACCCAGTTTGTGGTATTTGTTACAGAAGCCCCAGCAAACTAATACAGAAAGAAAATATGTCTCTATAGAAGGAATATTGCACCACATGTCATCCTGAACTGTGATTTAATGAGAACACCCTGAAGTGTCCCTTAGCCCTGAATATTTGTCTTCTCTTCCTCAGACATTGCCTTCTTTTACAGTCATTAGCATGTGTTTGCCTCTGTGAGCTAGTTTCTGGGATATCCAGTCATCTCGGCACCAAAAAAGATCAATGAATGGTATTCTGTTCTTTCCCACTTGAATAGACTACGATTGTGGTTTTCTGGGCCTGAAGAGGAAAGAGAGGCTGAAAAGAAAAATAACTTGTCTCCCCACAGTAACTTCCCCCAGTGATTTCAAACTGACAAAGAGCTCACCAATTTTTTTGGAAATATGTATATGAATATCTGTTTAACAAAGCCCAAGAGCTTTGTTTCATTCCCTACCTTATTTTCCCTTCCTATGAGCAGAGAAGCAGACAAGATCTCATGCTTCTGCAGCTACCACTGCCATTTTCATACTCCTGTAGTATCTTTGCCACTTCCATCCAGTTACTTAGTAACTGCATGTTTGCTACCACCCATGGAGCTGAAGCCCTGTCCATCATCTCACCTACTACATAGCTACTGCCTATTACTGTATATATATTTAATTTGTATTACTGTACCGTATAGCTAGTGTTTATTACTACAGCCCATAGCTAGTGTATATTACTGTAACCTGGAACTAGTGTATATTGCTGTAATAGGTGGTTAGCATACTCATTTCTCTTTGGATGGATCACACATTTGATTTACTGCCCTCTAAGAAAGAAACATCAAGACTAACAGGATATCTATCCTGATATGGATTCTCGTTTGAAAATAGATTGAAATATAATAGAATACCACATGAGGGAGTGTTTCTCTCAAGTGCCCAGTACCTTGTATCAAAGCAAAAATTGCACTAGACAATGATAAACAGTTTAGGAAGATTTTATTCAAGGCTATTGCAATAGAAGAGAGAGAACAGAACTTTCTGATCTTGACACCAGAGAAACAAACAGTTGGAGAGTTTTTAAGAACTGTGGTAGAGGGATCGTAGGATAACCTATGTTTAGTAGTAGTCCTTGCCCCAAAACTGAAGCTTCCTAATATCTTCAGAACAGGAGTTAGTTTTACAACTTGGAGCAAGGAAGCCTCAGAAATTAGGCTCTTACCCTCCTACAGAGAATGGGAATAGGGGACACTATGTTCCTGGATGGTTAATTTCAAAGGGATGATTCCCATGTCCTTGAAAAAGATAGTTCAGGATTATAAACCTGGTGAAAGGCTTTTAAAAAGATTTACATATCAAATAGAAAAATAATTTACAATTACAGGTTTTCTAACACACATGCTCTAAGGAAAGGGAGGTCAGGATGTAAAGGCAAGAAGAAGCCTTGTCTGAAGTTTAGGTAGGCTGAGGGAAATGTTCACACTGCCTTGGTCACCTGATAGGTATGTGGGTAAGTGAAGTATCAAGTAACAGTTTGCCTTGATGCAATTAACCGTGTATTTGGCAAATCTCCTGTGTGGATCAGTAATTCCCAAATGGGGTTGGGAATAGAATCAGAACTATTTGAGGACTTTTCAAAATAACAAATTCTCATATCCTGCCCCTGGATATTCTGATTTCATAAAGTTGAGGTGCCTCCAAAGAACTTGAGTTCCTACATAACTCTCAAGGTACAACCAAATATATCTGGGAACTAGTGGTTGAAGTTAACATTATGGTGACAATATGTTTCATGGGGTAATTGTGAGATACAACATAGGATTTGTTCTCATCCATTCCAATTTCTAGAACAATTTTTTAAATGTTAGTTGAATAAATTTATTTAACTAATTTATACATGAGATAAAATTGGTTTATGAAAAATTTGTTGTCTGCTATTTGTAATTACTCTTTCTGGCTTTTGGCTTCACATCCTAATGTTTCCAAAATAGAATTTATCAAATAAATAAGAACACTCATCTATTGAATTTTTTATAAATTTACTAGTGTCTTTTTAAGCAGGAAAAATGAATGACTTTGACCTGTCTGTTCAAACCACTCAGATTGAGCCCTTTAGTTTGGTGAATAAAGAGTAGGCCCTCCAGAGAAAGTCAGTGTTCCCAACTCTTCCCTGTAGGCTGAATACCATTAGTGTAAAACTGTGAAAGCACATCTGTTTTTCCTTATGAAATTCAAACAATTGCCTAACCTCTTGGCTCTTAAGTAAAATGTTCAAGGGTTCACATGACAAGACTTTGTTGTATATAACAAATCTGTTGTATATAATGAATCTGTTGTAATAATATAATCTGTTGTATATAATGAAATTTAAACTGTTTTTGCTAAAGAGGGAAGAAGGGGTATAAATAAATGGCTATGAAACATCTGGTTAAGATCTGGAGAAAGTTGTATTTTTTCCATGTCTCCCAAAGGTTTGTTCTATCTGTCACCCATGGCTTTGTTTGAGTTCCTGCTGGCAAAAATATCATGGAGAAGTACAATGTCTGGAACCTACTATGGCTTCCTGCTTGGCTGGAACTGTAGCTAGTCCCTGGACAGACAGAAAGCAGCTGTGCAAGAATCTGTGTTTAAAATAGTGTTGCTTGATAGAAACCAATGCAACTCACAGGGCTCTGCAATACATCTCTCTTGAAATATTGTACCATGTGCAAATTTGTTTGTCTAAGATTCAATTCTAGAAGTTTAGTAGTGTTATATAAACAATTGGGAGAGGGAAAAGATTGGGTGCACAGATTCAGGAAAAAAAATATCAATGCTTTATACTTTGCTCAGATGTAACTAATTATGTGCCAGAATGATTTATCTCACTTTAACTTGATGCACGTGACTGTGTATAGTGAAGAATTTAAAGGATGGAAAAACTTCAACCACTTAAAACTGAGAAACCTATATATTTGGAGCATGACACTTTTTGAATTAATCATATGAAAATAAATATTTTCAGTTTCATCTCACAGATGCTTTCTTTACATTTATCAACACGTAAAAGTGAATGCTACCATATAGGGGAAAATATATAGTCAAGTTAGCTTGCAATGATCAATATTAAGTGAGACCTCAGAAAACATATTTAAATAATATTAATAGAATGACTTCATTTCAAAAGTCATAAAAGTTTAGAAACTTAAGTTTTACAAGCCTGTATTTTCTTAACTAATAATACACTGAACATTTACTGTAGGCCAGGGAATATACCAGGTCCTTTATGTGGATTAATTAATTTAAATCTCATTGCATTGCATTATAATTATCCATATTATGGATGGGGAAATCAAGGCTCAGAATATTTCACACCTTGAACAAAGTCAAAGCTTGTCAGTGATAGAAGATTCACTCTCCAGGCTTTTGCCCTCTCTCTCTTCCTATCCTGTTTCCTGTGTCTGAATTATGTAAACGCCGCACTTCACTTTGTTTTTTCAAATTTCTTATTTAAATTCAATTTCGTTAACATACAGTGAATTTTTAGTTTCAGGGGTAGACTTTAGGGATTCGTCAGTTGCATACAACACCCAGGGCTCATGACATCACGTGCCCTCCTTAATGCCCATCACCCAGTTACCCCATCCTCCCACCCACACCCTCCAGCAACCCTGACTGTTTCCTAAAGTCAAGAGTCCGTTATAGTTTGCCTCCCTCTCCGTTTTCATTTTATTTTTCCTTCCCTTCCCCTATAATCATCATTTCATTTCTTAAATTCCCCATAAGAGTAAAATCATATGGTCTTTGTCTTTCTCTGACTGACTTATTTTGGGTAGCCCAATACTTTCTAGTGCCATCCATGTTGTTGCAAAGCACTTCACTGTAAGTGTTTAAACACAACCAGGCCACCTGAGAGGGAAAAATATACTTTGTACTTTATGCTTATAGCAAACCATTATTGCTTTGACCTGTGTTCTGTCTACCCTGTGTTTATTAATATTGGTAGAGGAGATTGTGCAGGTGAAATAAGTCAAACAGAGAAAGACAATTATCATATGGTTTCACTTATCTGTGGAACATAAAGAATAGCATGGAGGTCATTAGGAGAAGGAAGGGGAAAATTAAGGGGGAGAAATTAGAGGAGGAGGCAAACCATGAGAGACTATGAACTTCGGGAATCAATCAGAGAGTTTTGGGGGGTGGGGGATGGGTGAGCCTGGTGATGAGTATTAAGGAGGGCACATATTGCATGGAGCACTGGTTGTTATATGCAAACAATGAGTCATGGAACACTACCTCAAAAACTAATGAGGCACTATATGGTGATTAACATAACATAAAAATTAAAAGAAAGAAAGAAAGAAGCTGTGTGGTGATTTTAAAAAACATATTTTTGTATAACAAAATTTATCTAAGAAAAATGGTCAGGGAATGAATTTAATTATTTAGTGAATGATTCTAAATCATGCTTTCTAAATTAAATTGCAAAATGACGATGCTTAGCATGCATAAAATTCAAAAAGGGAAGGGAAGAAATTTGTGATAGACATTTTGTCAGTTATTTGAGTTGGCTAGCTTTTTTTCATGAAATTGCTTTGTTGATTTATTATTTGTGTTGGTGTGATGCAAACAGAGTATGTAGTAATGGCCAAAAGTTAATACAGCTTTCAATGTGTTAAACCACAGCAATATATAGATGGAAGCGTTCTTACTAGTCAGTGAACCCCATGCAACACGGGAGCCCCTCTACAAAGATTTATAGCCTAATCTTCCCATTAAATACACGAAGAACCTGAGCCTAAGCTCATTTAAGTGACTCAAAGTCAGAAAACTTCCCTATTTTCAGTCCACTGTTCTTATTATAATTGTTTCCTCACAGTAGCCTCTGCTTTACTGAATTAGTGTCTAACACAATCAACTACATAATGGTGCCAAAATATGAAAGGAAAAATTATCTGTATATCAAGCAAGACAGCAAGGTGGATTCTAACGGACATCCCATGTGGTATTAGAGAATACTTAGTACTTAGCTTGAAACCTGGGTTCAATCCTAAGATTTTACAACAGTCCCCTCCTCCTGCCAAGCAGTGTGATACCCTCACATGTGTACAAACATGCAAATCACAAAACTAACCTCATATCCTCCATTCATCCTGCTTGTAGTTTCAAATCCCCATATATAATCCCCATAGCTTTTTCCACAGGCAGAGCAGAGGCATTTCCAGGATCTTTAAAACTTTCTTTTCAAGAAAAAAAAAAAAAAAAGGAAGAAGAAGAAAGAAATTTTAGTCATAAGGAATAAATAGGTGCTACTGGGCCAAGACAGTAAAGTATCCATTCCACAAATCCATGATAGGAAATAATGGGGTTGACCAGATGTACAGTCAACATGCGCCTTGTCCCTGAAGCTGTGCAAGTAGTAGGATGGGCTCTAGTACATAACTTGGAGACTTGCAAAAATTCTGAGTCCCTCAATACTTACCTCCAAATTCCACCCAATGAAGCTGTTAAAATTTACTAGAACTCTATTTTATTCAAGTCTTAAGTAATAAAAGTGATTTAATAAAAAAAATATATAAGCCCTTACAGCCGAGTCCCTATCATTATTAGATTCTCCTTCAAGTTAATGGCTTTGATCATTTGTGATGCAGAACTACCCATGTGGGAATGAAGGCTTAAATTGAGCTTGATGTCATATAGTTATTCTTTGCTGTCAGAAATGCTGCTGATGCTGGCTTTGTTTTCTGCAGTCAGCTTCTTATTACTAGCTGTATTCACACATGACCCGGTTTTTAGTAGAACTTGGATGCAACTTCCAGCACTGTTTGCATTAACTTGTTACACTGGAAATTAATAACAACTTGAGTAAATGTTAGTCGAGAAAGGCATTTTAAGGTAACCATAGCTTCTAAAGTTGTATTTTCCCCAGGGTCTATGTCATAGTGAGGGTGCCATTAAGAGTATCATTCATATTAGCAGTGTTAAGTCTTTAAGAAATTACCGGCTGCCTTCTCGTTCCCTGAGTACTCAGTCTCTTCCTTGGAAACCAAGTCCACCCTAAAGAGGGTGAGGCTATTAATTTCACTCTTTCCTCTGCTACTGTGAAACCAAAGTACTGTCTCATCTAAGATATTATTTCTACCCTGCATGTATTCACTTTCTCTCCAGTCAGTATTTTGGATGTCAGGTTTTTTTGAAGCCGTTTCACATCAGATGTTAGAGATAATTTAGTGGTTTTCCTACTTCTGGTGACTTCTGAAAATCTGTGGTTGTAAGTTGTTCATCAAGAGACTCAGTTAGAGTGCGTGAGGTGGATTTTCTATACTTGCCCTTTCATCCTAAAACTGGCCTAACTAGGAAATGTGCCAGAGTGGATGGAAGAGGCCTGGGTGCAGAAGCCAGCCAGGATTGTCCAGTCTGCAATGCTGCTCACCGGACATTTGGCCCTAGGAATTCTATTGTAACCATCTGAAGTATAACTCTTCCAACTGTTGATCCCATGTATCAAGCACCACCTTCATAGGATACTTGTGAGACTAAAATTGAACCATATATCTGAAAGTGCCTAGTACAAAGAAAGCATTTAATAATTATTGCCAAACAAATAATGATTAATAATATTTAAGAATACTTTCTTAGTTTGTAGCCCACATTTGTATGCAGTCATCACGTCAGTTCTCTACATCACTTGAGGTAGGTAGCTATCAAGATTTCAACATTAGACTGAGGAAATCAAGTCTAAAAGGTGTTAAAGGATTTGTCTAAATTCATAAGCACTCAAAACCAAATCTTCTGACATTTATCTTTATGTTCTTTTGGGGTCTGGCTCAAGTAAGCAGTTAATAAGCATTGACTGAATAGAAATGTCATTTTCTTTTTAATCTTTATTATAGAAAAATTCAAACACACACAAAATCAGATAGAGTATATAATGAATCCCCAGATACCTTCAACAACTTTCAAAATTTTCCCAATTGTTTTTGTGTATTTCCTTGTCTCTTTTTATTTTGGCCGTTTTAAAGAAATTCTCAGGCATCATCACATTTCACTCATAATTACTGTTAGTAGGCACAATAAGTTTTTTTCAGTGTTCCAAGACTCATTGTTTATGCATCACACCCAGTGCTCCATGCAATACGTGCCCTCCTTAATACCCACCGCCAGGCTAACCCATTTCCCCAACCCCCTCCCTTCCAAACCCCCAGTTTGTTTCTCAGAGTCCATAATCTCTCTTGCTTTGTCTCCCACTCCGATTTACCCCAATCCACGTTTCCTTTCCTTCTCCTAACTTTTAAGAATATTTTTACTATACTCACCATTCCTTGATCTATTAATTTTTAAAAATTCCTTTCTATTATTCAAATTTTCCTAATGTATCTCAACCAGTATTCATTCAGATGATTTGTTTGAACTGAGATTAAAATAAAATCTATACATTGCATTTAGTTTTTGTAACCCTTAAGGATCTTTTATTCTCTAACTGTTCTCCTTCATTTTGACTTCTTATCATTGGTTTATTAGAGACATTTTTTTTTTTTATTCTAAGTCATAGGGCTAATAGTGCCATTTAACTTGCTTGCCTATCAATCCAGTGTTCCTGTTAACCACTGTTTAGATGCAGACTCTTGATTAGATTCTGATTCAAATTTTTAGGTGTCATAAATGATTAACACTCCCTTATTCTTAAGCTTGGCTTCTAGACCTTCACTCCCCATATCCTTTCTTGTCAACTTCTTTTTCCATTCCTTATTTTATCCTGACTTCATCTACTAGTGGCCTCCTCCTTCTCAGAATATGACAATTCTTCTTTACTTCTCTATTACTGATTCTCATATTGCCACCCCCCAGTACAATCTTGCCTTTCCCTGACTCTGGGGTTTGCAGCATATATCACCCCTTTTGCTCCACAAAGCATCTTAGAGGTTTTTCATAATGTTTTCACCCACCACCTTATTATAATGGAACATACATAGGCGCCTGAATATTCAGACTATGTATTTAGAATCTGTCCCTCAGGGGACATGTTTTTTCTGTTTGTCTCCCAGGTCTTGCCCTCTGTAAACTCCAGAAATTTCTCCATGTAGTCTTCTCTTGTGTAATGCTCTTCCCTACAAACTATCTGCCTTGGTCTCCTTGGACTCCCACCCACCTCCATCTCTCCAATTTACTGTGTCCACTGGATTCTGCTTGAATTTCCTCTCCTTATGCCATGGCCCGGAAACTCTCCCCAGGCAATAAGCTGATAGAAATGTAGGGCTCACTAAAATTGTTTCCCATCTCTAAGGAATTCTTATCTTTCCTTGTCAGTTATATTAAGTGTCTTAAAAACCATTGCATCATTCTTTTTGTCTGTATCTTGGTTATCTGGTCTGTGTTACTCCGGATTTAAGGCGGAAGTCTGCGGTCTGTTATTAAAATGCTTTGGAATGAAACTTCCTAATAATAAAAGAATATTTCACTAGTGATCTAAATCAATGAAGAAAATTTTGTTTTGTTTTATTTTAAACCGTGGGAACAAGATGAGAAATGGCAAAGAGATTGTAAAGCTCAGTAGAGTGCTAGAATTTTCTTTTCCTATTTTGATAAGTTTGTGGTTATTTTTCTTGTGTGCTGTATGTTTCAAGCTAATGATGGAATCCAAGCACAGTATGAGGGACTTGACAGATATGATAAAACTGACTGTAGCAATTGACTATTTGGAAACAGACAATACCAGTGAGGACCTGGCAGAGACTGAACTGAGAAAGATGCCTAACCTCAAGCCACAGCACAGATATTCTAGGTGTGCTTCTAGAGGGACTCCATGCCTAAAATCCAAATGAATGATGAAATGAAATTTAAAATCATAACTGTGTTCTCCTCTATAGCCACAATATTTGCTGCTGCTTTTCTCCATAGAAAAAAAATAAGTAAATGTTATAAATTAATAGTTATATGAACTGTGACATAGCAATGATTTTATTTGTTCTGTGGCATGAAAAATAGATAAATACTTTATGAAGATAGAAAATAAAATCACAGGGGTGCCTGGATGGCTCAGTCAGTTGAACATTTGCCTTTGGCTTAGGTCATGATCCCAGTGTCCTGGGATCAAGCCCTGTGTCAGGCTCCCCATTTAGCAGGGAGTCTGCTTCTCCCTCTCCCTGTTCATGCTTTCTCTCTCATTCTCTCCCTCTCTCAAATAAATTTTTTAAAAAAGAAAGAAAGAAAATCACAAAAGCAAACAAAAATGAACAATAACACAACTATCAATGATGTTTTAATTGCATCATCACATCCATGTAAACCTACTTAGTCATTTCCACACTATATATCTTAGAAATACTTTATGTTTGATTTTCTCTTTTCTTCAATATTTAGACACTTTGTCGACCTTGTTTGTAACTGTGCTGTACTTTCCAGGCATCTATAATTATCTGGAAATAAAACAAACCAGAATCTTCTAATAAAAAAAATTCTAGAAAATTAGAATACATGAAAAAGTAATATATATTTGAAACTGTTGCCTTTGGAGTCAAAATGAATTTTGTGGTGGAACTGTTGCAGATAAATGATCTTACTGCAAAAAAACATATTGAAGGAAATGGAAGAAACCTGAAATTCAGAGTTGAAACTATTTATTTGTTGGGAAATAGTATTTACTGCTGAAGGAGTATGATGAGACTATTTCATTTGTAAAGAAAAGCATTTCTTTTCTGTTGTCGGAAACCAGAAAGGTAAGAAAACTGTATTTTTATTTATGAGCTCACAGACAGATTTGAATGATCCTATAGGCACAAAAATAATAATATCCAAAATGATGCAGAATGTGTGAATCATTGTTTCCATTAACTCAACAGAATGTAATGTAACAAACAAGGGGCAACAGTGGTATGGCTGTCAATCAGTATAAGATGTTCTCATAAAGCCTCAGAGTTTGTCTTAATTAAAGAGAGTGTTTCAATTTTAATTTTATTGGAGAGAGAACAGAACAATCTAAACAGAGTCATAAATTTTTTAAAGATTTATTTATTTATTTTTAGAGAGAGGGAGGGGACAGGAGAGGAGGAAGAGGGAGAGAACCAGACTCCCTGCTGAGTGGCGAGCCCACCGTGGGGCTCAATCTCTGGACCCATGAGATAACATCCTGAGCTGAAGAGTGTTTGCTTAACCAACTGAGCCACCCAGACACCTCCAGAGTTATAAAAATTTATCTGCAGCGTATTTGATTTTTTTTTTAACATAATTGAGCAGGCAGAAATATAATAGTGCTTATAACCTGAGTGGAACGTTTAATAGCTTCCCCAAAGTTTAGGAAGAGAGATGGAAACTTTATTTGTGCACTATCATGATCACCACTTAGAGTTAATTTGGATGAGGTTTTGTCAGCTAGTGGAACTCCAAAATTCTGTCAGCATTAATAATTCTTTCAATAATGGTATTTAGATATCTGCAAAGAAATTGGCAGTATTTTGAGGAAACTGTGGTTTATAAAAACAGGTTGGACTGCATGTTAACAGACACTGGAGCTCTTTCTCAAAAATTTCAGTATATATTGCAATATTGGAAGTGGTATCAAATGAATATTTCAGATACACAGGTGGCTGGGGAATTAAATGGTTTGCTGAATTTGCTTTTTAGATTAGAAATTACTATTTCTCTAAAAAAAAAATTAGCACATGTTAAGTACAAGGAACTTCCAAATAAAACTGTGTATTTTCCTTTAAAACTGAAGTACTTCTGTACTGTTTGTCATCTTAGAAAAATGGTGAATTTTTCAAAACAAGGTGTGACAGCAGATAAGAAACTATACTTCTGAATTCTCTTTATAAGTCTTAATTGTTTGAGAATTAAAGGAACTTCAAAAGGAAGAACATTCCTAAAATATTTCACATTTTTTCTTACTTTTTCAGAAGATTATACAACTCACATTCAGATTTCTGAAATCTTTAAGTGGAATGAAAATGTAGTTTAAATAATAATCCATGTGTATAAAAATTTTATAGACTTCATGTAAATAAGATCCTGTCTTTAACTCAAAAAAACTACGTAAAGTTTGGCTTTATCATAAGACATGATCAATAATGCTCTTTGCTTTGAAAGCTAATGCATGTTATGTTGTCTTGTCTAATCTCTACAGCTGCACAGAATGTTCAATTTCTACTTTTGTTGCAGAAGAAATGCCATTCCCTACTACAAAGGCAGAAGAGAGGGTCAGTGGTTTGGATCGAGGGTTCTCAAAGAGAAATTGGCAATCAATTTATCTAGCCTGGAAGGCTTTCTGTTCCTAGAGGAAAAAATTGCAACATTAGTTTGGACAGGGATAATAAAGTATTTTCCAAAACTTATTCATAAAAATTTTGCAACACATTTACTTCATATACTACATTACTTAAATTTCCAACTTTTAATTATAAGTTTGAAATCTTCTGTTCTATTTTTAGTTTTATGCAATGTTGGCTCTTTTCAAGACAATGTACTGGAATTAACATGTTATTTCATGAAAATAATACATTATTAGTCAAGATAATCAATTTGAAAAAATGTCAACATAAAACTGTTATGAAGCTACTTGCTTATTAGTGGTAATTCATGAAGAAATATTTCTCTACCTGTCTATGTAATCTACAATCTTAATTACCATTTCAATAATGCTAGACTTTTGGTCCAATAATTAAAATTTTGTCAGCACAAGCATTTTCAACTTCTATATGCCATGTGCTCTGGTATGGACTGATTTGTGTTCCCTACAAATTCATATGTTAAAACCAAATCCCCAATGGAACTGTATGAGAGAAGAAATTAAGATTAAATGAGGTAGTTAGGACTGGGCCCTAATCCAATACAATTGGTGTCCTTAAAAGAAAGAAACACCTGGGGTGTGAGTACACAGAAAAAAAGCCATATGAGGACACAGTAAGAAGATGGCTATTTGTAAGCCAAGGAGAGAGGTCTCTGGAGAAACTAAACTTAC
Source organism: Mustela nigripes (assembly GCF_022355385.1). Classification (NCBI taxonomy): domain Eukaryota; kingdom Metazoa; phylum Chordata; class Mammalia; order Carnivora; family Mustelidae; genus Mustela; species Mustela nigripes. The sequence continues at coordinate 53,992,690 of NC_081571.1, forward strand.
TAACACCTTGTGCTTTGACTTCTAGCCTCTAGAGCTGTAAGAAAATAAATGTGTGTTGTTGAAGCTTCCCAGTGCATGCTATTTTGTTATAGTAGCTCTAGCAAAGTAATACATGTCCCAACAAGTGCTATCTTATTTTCTGTTGACTGAACTTCTATCATATGTCTTATTTATAGAAGCAAATATTTCTTATTCATTATAATAGATATTCCCAACTGTAAGGTGGAAATGCATACACCAAATAAGTGGACTAGTCCTAAGTTTAATAATTAGGCTCTTCATCTCAATCTAGATAAATTATAATTGTTTTAAAATTGATCTTCTTCCATCACTTCTTTTATTTCCTTGACTAGGTGTTCCAGAATCAAAATCTATTTACCAGGCCCATATATGGATTGAGTTCACAAGATATCCTGGATGTCTCAGGCATAAAAATTACCAAAAATGATCCTGAGTCTTGTTTTCTCTTGTATCTCTATCATGGAATGTACTTGAAGCAATTTCCTTTGGTATTCCAAGGTAGGATGTGTTATTTGTGAGCTAGCCAGAAGAATCTTCACATTTCTCTCTAATATACCCACCCATGCAGATTCATTTCACAACACAAAGATGAAAAATAAAAGAATTTTATTTAATTGTAGTACAGAGAGGAAAACTACAGAAATACCTTCCTCCTACTCCCATCAGCAACCTTCAATTCCATCTCCCTGTATTTGGTCCCAAAATAGACTATCCTTATGTCCATGGCATTTCCCGTCTTAAGATGGAAGTTGTCAATAATGGACTTTGTATTAAATGTTCCTTTTGTGTCATGACATGACTTAGCCTCACCCTCAATATGATCTTGTTCTAGGGCAAAAGTTGACTAACGGCCTTGCAAATCATACCTGACTACTGCCTGCTTTTGTAAAAATAATTTTATTGGAACATAGTCATAGCCATTCTTTTACATTTTGTGTATGGTTACCTTCTCAACACAACAGAAGAGCTGAGTAATTGTGACAGGTACTTGGCTTGCAGAGTTTAAAATATATACTATATGGCCTCTAAAATAAAAGTTTGCAGATTTATGTTTTATAGTGAAGATGGGGACTAGAAAGGAATTGGAAGAGTAGAATTGGTTCTCAGAGCATCGTTCAAAGAAAATGACCTGACCCCACTTTATAAAACACCACTAATCTGAGCATGCAGTGTCTGCCTCCTATTGGTCTTTTTACTCCAAGATCCCCATATTACTGGTAGAGGCCTAAATCCTCAGAACACCCAATCTGCCTAGAATGGTTTAATTTGTTATTGGCTTAAAGACTTTGTCTTATTAGAGAATAAGAGATCATTAATAACTTGACATTAAAACAAGTTGAACTCTTACTGAAAGTGCTTTTAAACTCAAATCTGAGTCTAAACACAGACAATATGAATATCTGAACCTAAATAAGTATAATTCTTATAATTCTTATAAGTATATTCTTATAATTCTTATATCTTCCTTTACAGAATTAGAGGATTATAACAAAAGACTTTTCAGAATTCACCTTACCTAGACTAATGCTTGCTTCCACTTCCTAACCTACCAAGGGACCCAATCTCAAACAAAATTTTAAGAAGCTTCTCAGAAACATGTTCAATAAAATGACTGTACAACTAATGCAGGGAAACTAATGCAGGGAAGGAAGCCAAGACTTCTGGGTGTTAGAGAAATCCGGCCACATTTGAATGAACTTGAGTTGTATGCATTTTTCTTTTCTAGCTACAATTCTAGCCTCCTTTCATGCCTAAAGCATTAATTTTGCATGCCATAAAGTTTTGAAAGAAAATCTTCACGAGGCTAAGGGTGTTGAGCATTAATTCATTAAACATTCTGGAAATTGCCTGTTCTTATCAAGTCATAAGCCAGGCAGTTCATAAATCTATGACAATGCAGCAGAGCTAATCAATGAAATCCAAATGGGCAATCCAAATGATTAACTCAGTCTACCAGAAGTCTGGAGTTTGTTTTGTGTTTTTCATTTTTTTTGCTGTTGTGTTTTACATGCTTAACCTTAAACACTTAATAAAATTGGCCAAATCTGTATCTATCTGGAAAGAGGGTTGCTGTGGTTGTACAGTTTTTAAATCTACATAAATTGTTCCTAAAAACAGACAGCACTTAGAGCAGAAAACAAAAACCTAGAGTCAATATCTACAGCAAAGTTAGGCAAAATAAATCCCCACAAAACCCCAAATTTGAACAGATGGAGACAAACCACTGACAGCAACAAAACCCACAAGAATCAGAAACTGAGAAGGAGGAATCAAGGAGAAGGCAATGTAATTACAACCACTCTGAAAACCAAAGAACCCTCTATCATGAACAACTGCCCACTGGAAACCTTAGGGGTCCAAATCAGTTTCAGTAACTGAAACTCAGAGCAAGGTGGATAGTCATCCATTCACAACTGATTTTAAGGCTCCACAAGAAGTCAGATAGCACTGAAGTTATCTGGGTCCTGAAACAGTGAATAAACTGAAGCTCCCTTTCTAGAATAGAACAGCACCAAAAAAGAAAAAGAAAGGAAGGAAGGAAGGAAATGCTAATAGTAGAATCCATACTCTGAAGAAACTTCAAAAAGTAGAATAGAGAAATAGCAGAGAAAATGTTTTACTTAAAATTGAGAGAAGAGAGATCAGCAGAAATCAGAAGGGTCATAATCTTGTTACCTTTTGAACACATCAAAAGAGAAATTTTAAGAGCTTTGAGGCTAGGAAAACTCTTCTGGTTCACTCTTCCTATACTAAGATTGCCAAAGAAAAACAAACAACAACAAACAAACAAACAAAAAACAAAGAAAATAAAAATCAACAAAGTCAAATATTGCTGTTGAATCTCATAACAAAGTTACTTTAGGAAAAAAACAACAACAGCAACTAAGAAACAGAATTATCCACATGAGAGATAATGAAGGCAATCCAGAAAGAATGTCCTTTAACAGGTGAAAACAGCAATCTAATATTTTATAAAGAACTAAAAGAAAATTAAAAAAATAATAATAGTACAAGCAATGAAAGAACAATATAAACTAGAAACAAAACCTGACTGTGAGGTGAAGAGAGGACAGGAAGATTTGAAAAGGGCATATTCCTTAGAAACAGAGCCTGAGATTTGGATGGATATTATTTTATTGAGAACATGTTCTTTAGAAAGCACAAAATCTATGAGGGAGTGAGGGAAGTTGTTTGGAAGACGTAGGACTCCAAATTTTCCAAAGATATGATTAATATAAGGAAACTCAAAATAATCAATGGTAAAATTACTGTGACAATACGAGATTTTAAAATAAAACAGTATGGGAGTGCCCTGGTACCTCAGTTGGGTAAGGATCCAACTCTTAGGATCTCAAGGTTGTGAGCTCAAGCCCTGTGTTGGACTCCCTGCTGAGCGTGAAGCCTACTTAAAATAAAAATGTGTTATAAAATCATCAGACAAGAATGCATAACCTTTTAAATACAAACAAAAACTAATTAGAGGACAGAATGAAAAAAGACATTTATGAGAACTAATGAAAAATTTAAAAAGAGGTAATATCATTGCTGCTATAAACATTGGAGTACAGATGGCCCTTCTTTTCATTACATCTGTATCTTTGGGGTAAATACCCAGTAGTGCAATGGCAGGGTCATAGGGAAGCTCTCTTTTTAATTTCTTGAGGAATCTCCACACTGTTTTCCAAAGTGGCTGCACCAACTTGCATTCCCACCAACAGTGGAAGAGGGTTCCCCTTTCTCCACATCCTCTCCAACACATGTTGTTTCCTGTCTTGCTAATTTTGGCCATTCTAACTGGTGTAAGGTGGTATCCCAATGTGGTTTTAATTTGAATCTCCCTGATGGCTAGTGATGATGAACATTTTTTCATGTATCTGATATCCATTTGTATGCCTTCATTGGAGAAGTGTCTGTCCATATCTTCTGCCCATTTTTTAATATGATTGTCTGTTTTGTGTGTGTTGAGTTTGAGGAGTTCTTTATAGATCCTGGATATCAACTTTTTGTCTGTACTGTCATTTGAAAATATCTTTTCCCATTTCGTGGGTTGCCTCTTTGTTTTGGTGACTGTTTCCTTTGCTGTGCAGAAGCTTTTGATCTTGATGAAGTCCCAAAAGTTCATCTTCGCTTTTGTTTCCTTTGCCTTTGGAGACATATCTTGAAAGAAGTTCCTGTGGCTGATATCGAAGAGGTTACTACCTATGTTTTTCTCTAGGATTCTGATGGATTCCTGTCTCACTTTGAGGTCTTTTATCCATTTTGAGTTTATCTTTGTGTATGGTGTAAGAGAATGGTCAAGTTTCATTCTTCTACATATAGCTGTCCAGTTTTCCCAGCACCATTTATTGAAGAGACTGTCTTTTTTCCACTGTATATTTTTTCCTGTTTGTCACCAAACTGTGGAAAGAACCAAGATGCCCTTCAACAGACGAATGGATAAAGAAGATGTGCTCCATATACACTATGGAGTATTATGCCTCCATCAGAAAGGATGAATACCCAACTTTTGTATCAACATGGACAGGACTGGAAGAGATTATGCTGAGTGAAATAAGTCAAGCAGAGAGAGTCAATTATCATATGGTTTCACTTATTTGTGGAGCATAACAAATAGCAGGGAGGACAAGGGGAGATGGAGAGGAGAAGGGAGTTGAAGGAAATTGGAAGGGGAGGTGAACCGTGAGAGACCATGGACTCTGAAAAACAATCTGAGGGGTTTGAAGTGGTGGGGGGGTGGGAGGTTGGGGTACCAGGTGGTGGGTATTATAGAGGGCACAGATTGCATGGAGCACTGGGTGTGGTGCAAAAACAATGAATACTGTTACACTGAAAAGAAATAAAAAATTTTTAAAAAAGAGAGAGAAAATGGAAAAAAAGGTAAGACCTATGTTAATCACTCTTGAAAGAGTCAAAAGTGGAATTGACTATAAAGAAGGGAAAATAAAGAAACTCACTGGAGGAACCAATTCATTATTTAGAAAATAGTGGTAGTGGTGGTGGTGGTACTGGGAATTTTTTTATTCCCATAAGAATGATCTCACAGAATAACCTGGTAGTTGATAAGGAGTATTTACCTTTATAACATTTCCCATTTAAAAAATGAGCGATGCCTGTTCTCATATACAGGACTCATTTTTCTCTTTCTGATTTCAATATTTTCCTTTCTTCTTTGGCTTTAAAGAAAAACAGACTATAGTTAGTAAATGCGCAGATCTCTTTTGTTTATCTTCCTTGGAATTTGTTGAGCTTTTAGTTATATCTATTAATAATTTTCAACAAATTTGGAAAGTTTTTGGACATTATTTCCACTCCTTTCTGTCTCCTGTCTATCTGGGACTTCTACTATCCATATGTTGGTGTGTGTGATGATACCCCATGGGACTGTGAGACTGCTCATTTTCCCTAACGTTTTTTTTTTCCTGTTTGTTCTTTAAATTAGATAACTTCTATGGACTGGTCTTCAAGTTTATTATTCTTTTTTTTTTCCAGCATCTCAAAACTGCTGTTGAGACCATTTATTGAAATTACCGTTGCTTTTCAACTCTAAAATTTCTATTTGATTCTTTGTTATTTTTTAAGATTTTATTTATTTATTTGACAGATAGAGATCACAAGTAGGAAGAGAGGCAGGCAGAGAGAGAGAGAGGAGGAAGCATGCTCCCTGCTAAGCAGAGAGCCCAATGTGGGGCTCGATCCTAGAACCCTGGGATCATGACCTGAGCCAAAGGCAGAGGCCTTAAAGATTTTATTTATTTATTTGACAGACACAGATCACAGGTAGGCAGAGAGGCAGGCAAAGAGAGAGGGGGAGAGGCAGGTTCCCTGCTGAGCAGAGAGCCCAATGCGGGGCTCCATCCCAGGACCCTGAGATCATGACCTGAGGTGAAGGCAGAGGCTTAACCCACTGAGCCATCCAGGTGCCCCTATTTCTTTTTTGTAGTTTATCCTCCCCTACTGAGATTTCCTATTTGTTAAGCCATTGTCACCATAATTTCCTTTGAACATATTTAAAATGGCTGCTTCATCGGCTACGTCCAGCCTCTAGGCCCATGCATAGTTAATTTGTATCGACTACTCTCTTTACTGTCCTGTTGCATGTCTCATAATGTCTTATTGAAAACCAGACATTGTAGATAATATTTCAGTAATCCTACATTCTTGGTTTGTTTGGGTGTTGTTATTTTTTTTTTTTTTAAGTTTAATGTTTCTCCTTTCTCCCTCCCTCCCTGCCTCCCTTACCCCCCTCATCCCTAGTCTGCCTGCCTGCCTTCTTGTATGTACTTAACCTTTAGATTCTGTCTCTCTTCCAGTATTTGACCACAGATGTATCTACATAATTTTTTAAAATTTTTATTTCTATTTTTTTTTTAAGCCTGGTTTTTTATGATCCAACCTTCTGTCTGTATAGCCAAGTGGTCAACCCATGATTTGGGCAGCGTTTCTGTTTAAACACCTGATACCCATAGCCCTCCACTCTCTCTATATTGATCTCTGTGGAGTCTGGAGAGTACATTAAACTTTTCATCCAGTTCTTTTTTTTTTTTTTTTTTTTTTTTCATCCAGTTCTTAAGTTTATCTTGGCTCTTATCGTTCGCCGGGCTCTTTGGGATCTCCCCCACCAACGTGTATAATTGTCCAGTCTGCCGGGGATATATGAAGAGTTGTTCTCAGCACTTCCATGGCTCTCTCATTTTTTTTCAGGATCTCTTGGGACCATAACCTCGTTGACCAATGCTATGTTTTCCTAATTCATTGCCTAACATTCACCAGATTTAGTTGACGAAGCCTGGGCTTCAAATATAGCCCCCCTTTCCCTTGCAGCAAATTTCTTGAAAGCTGTAATTCTTTTTTTTTTTTTTTTAAAGATTTTATTTATTTATTTGACAGAGATCACAAGTAGGCACAGAGGCAGACAGAGAGAGAGAAGGAAGCAGGCTCCATACCAAGCAGGGAGCCCGATGTGGGGCTCGATCCCAGGACCCTGAGATCACGACCTGAGCCGAAGGCAGAGGCTTAAACCACTGAGCCACCCAGGCACCCCTTGAAAGCTGTAATTATTCTTAAAGACCAAGCACTAGGAAGAGGATAAGTTCAATAGGCGAGAGCACATACTCCTGCTGGCCTTATTTAAGCTCTAGTGGTTGTGAAAGAGTAAATGCTTCTCAATTTGTGGTCTGCATTTGTTTGATGTCCATCACTCGAAATCATTGTTTTCAGCAATTTTGTTCAGTTTTATATTTGTTTGATTGACTGATTGCAAAAAGGATTTGCCAATTCTTTATGGGGCCATAACTAGAATTCTCTGTTGTTTTTTTAACTGATTTTTAAGTGTGATGATAATATGGCGGTTGTGATTTTAAAGAGCCTGTAGCAGCATGAAATATGTACTAAAATATTTATGATGAAATTATATGATACAAATATTTTCCTTAAAATAATTTGTGCCTGGAAGAGAAGGTAGACATACAGATGAAACAAGACTTGTGAGTTAATAATTGTGGAAGCATAGTAATGGGTACCTAGAGATACATCACAATTCTCTCTAGTTTTATATATGCTTGAAATTATTCATAATAAAACATTAAATTAGAAATAATGAAATGCTTGGAATCATATGAGTTATGCGCAGCATCAGGAACAGAATGAGACAAATATAGTTAGTTCTAATGCAGTATTTTATAGTAAAATACCACACAGGCAACTTATTTTCCCCTTACAAATGAATTCAAACTCCTTCAAAAAAGCAAGCTATCAGCCTACAGAGATTGCAATACAGAGATGACTAACATCACTACATTTGCTTTTCCCCTTATCAGAAAGTCTCATACATGTGATAGCTTTACATTTATGGAGTATTTATGAGTATCAGATACTGTATTTAGCATTTGACATATATTGCCAGGGGTCCATGCTTGGGCTTCTAAGTTTCTAATAAACTTGTGGCTATTTCTTGATCTTCTTTCTTGAAGTTTGCGGGGCAGGGAGTAGCAGAAAATTTAAAACATAGTAAGTTCAATTAATAATTGCGAGGGAAGAGACAAGCAGAGCCTGCTGCCTGCCCTGTGTTCCAGGAAGAATGTTATGCTTATGCCAGTACAGGACATGCTGGCAAGCTCACAAATGACATTGTTCACAGAGAGTCAGAGTTCAACCAGTGTTTCCCCGTTCTCTCTTCGTCAGACACATATGAGCTTTTCTTGGAACTGCTTAGCTATGCGTACGTCAGTTGTCCTTAAGTATGCCTCTGACTTTTTGTATTTCACACCCTACAAGAAAAGGTTGGGGTCCTTGAACTGTGGCATAAAGTGGGCTTCCATGCTAGCTCCACACTGTCCACACTTCCCAGCTGTGGAAAGGGTGTTAGCCACAGGACACCTATGCACTGCAAGGGGCTGGGTCCTGTGCACGCTCCCTCCCTCCCTTTGCTATAAATGAAGGTTGCACCGCTCTAGTTTGCTGTGCACGTTTTCTGCTCTCAGTGGCCTTGAATTGTACACGCATCTTCTCCCTGGATGGAACCTTACCTGCCTTTGGACCCTCACTATACTTATATGATATTCTATTCTGCGGCACAGTCTGACCACCTAGTGAAACAATAATCTTACATTTTATCTGTTGTATCACTTAAGGATATTTGGGGAGACTATGAACTGTTACAGATTGGGGCAGGTAAATAAGATAGGGAAAATATTCTAGTGTCACTAGGATGGAGGTCCAGATATTGCTCTAACTTTTTAGGAGCCTTCTGGATTTGAAGGGCTTTACCAAAACTAAATTAGTGTCCTAGAAATAAATGCACAGGAAGATATAGGTCCTCAAGGCCTACCTCTGGCTCACGTTACACATCTGGCTTAATCCTGGGAAACTCTGCTTGCAATAAGCTATGATACCCAGGTTATGATATAGACGCTACATGCCAAGAAAACAATTATCTGTTCACTGACCTCAGGGCCAACACAGTGCCTTCAGCACCCACAGTGTGATGGCAAGAAGACTGGGGATGGCTCTCATGACTACCGATTCCTGAGCCAGTTGAATTTCCACCTCTCCAAAGCATGCCTGCCGCTCCATCAAGGTTCTAAATCTCCCAAGGGTGACTTTGGAAATAGACATCTTTGAAGACCTTCTTCTCTGCTGATGTGGAACATGATTCATCAGACATAGGACATGTTGTTTCCTTATGTGACTATCTTGGCTTAAAGCTTGACAACTCGTATGTTGTGGAGTCACTTTAACATTATTACCTCTACTAACACAGGCCTGGGAATTCGTCCGTGAAATACCCACTTGGATGAGGATATGCCTTTGTGCATCTGACAAGGTCAGTCTAAAGAATTGTGCCTAAAAGCATGTGAATGGAAAAGAGAGGCAGGGAAAGGACTCGCAGGGAAACCAGAAACCAAAACCTCCCTATAAGATAACTGACTGCCTTTGTCATACTTCAGAGAATGAACGAATACTTTTCAGTAACCTTGATGATCGATAATGTGAGTTCTGAACTTCAGATGAGAGAACACAGAGCAAAGTAAATGAAGGTTAGACCAGCTCAAATTCCTCAATAAATGTACAGTCTTCTGCATTTATTTAACCTGGTAACCTGGCACACTGAAATCTTATTATTTTTCTTTTTTTTAGTGGTAGAAGAGGATTTATCGTTCACTTCACAAGTAATGGGAAACTTTATCCTTCCTATCAGAGCTTCTGAACTTAAGATTAAATAATCTTTATTTTTTGAACGGGGGATTATTTTGGTTTTGCTGTATAATCATCCCCAATCACACATTCTTGACTAAGACCTATCTGAAAAGTTTAGGCCGGTTCATATTTTTGGATTAGCAAATGCCATCTAAGAGAAATGAGAGGAGATTCTCCACAAGGTGAAACCATTTTCTTTGCATACTGGGGAATAGCCATCATTGCATAAATGATTCAAGAAGGATGCGTGATGAAAATATTTACTTTGCTTTCTAAACTATAATATGTCTGTAATAGTAGGGTGAAATTTGCTGTTTTTAATATGAGGATCTATTGGCCCCTATGTATTATCTTTGGAGTTTACTTAACTACTTGAACTTAATGCATCAAACTCTGTTTCTTCAATTCTTTGCTTTTTTTGTTGTTGTTGTTCTCATACAAGATTTATTCCTCAGCGTCACTCCCTCCCGCCTCCCCCCATTCTTTGCTTAAACAAAACCTCAAGAGGCTATCTGACAAACTGATCCCCTTACCCTGCTTTCATTTTTCTTACAGCATTTGTCACTTTTTAAAAGATGTATGGTTTATATAGATTTTAGCTTTATTGTTTATCATTGATTTTCTCTTCCTCTTAGAATGTAAATGTCGTAGGGGCAAGGATATTTGTCTCTTTTGCTCTCTGAGATATCCTCAATTCATAAAACAATATCAGGCACATAGTAGGTGCTCAATAAATAATTTTTCAATTACTGAAAGCATCCATGATGCAAACAATGCTAATGTGATTTTCTGTTGTTCCACAGAGTTGGTTGGCTTTAATAGTAGATATATAAAAGCTACAAAATTGAAAAGTCCATCTAATCAGATTCCTTTAGATTTCCTTAGGGTTTCTGAATCATACTAACTTATTCAGAGGACATGTAATTAACATGGCTCCTCTCCCAGATAAATTCAAATTGTTCTTCTGCAACTTCTTATCCTCTTGTTCGTGAACTTAATTATTTTAATACTTTTTCAAGTTCTTTTTTGAACAAAACTCTGAGCAATTCTCATCCATGAATGTTTTCCTATTTTTATATTCCATTACATCTGAATGTTTTAAAAGATTATCTGTGTGAGTGTGTCCGTATGTGTGTTACAGCATACAGTCTAACAAAGAGTTTCTTATTGGAAGAAGTACTGAGTATTGGATGCTTGGTATTAAGTATCTGAACACTATGTCATTCTGCTTTCTTGATAAGATCTGGCTGTCTTTCTCAGTCATTTTGGAGATTGATTCAGTAAATACCAGTGAATACCAGTGAATTACTCTATCACTGGTTCTGTTTTGATCTAAATGCCCCAGGCCTTTAATATCAGTGTCCAATAACTCCTTCCTGCCAACAAGACTTTAGACTTTATCTTCAAAATTATCTCAGGAGTGCTGGGATATCCACAGGGTCCTGAGACACATGTGCTTAAGAACAAATCTACCCCTGTTCTCTGACTCTACCCCACTAGTTAAGATGTCCTATCACTGCTCTGTGTGTGTTCCTGGGGAAGCTTTTTACCAATGCCTGCTCTATGTCCCTAAGCTGTACCATGCTGTGTGGGGAGGGAGGGGGTGAATGGCCTCCTTAAATACAAGATGGAATGTCGCTATCTGGGCTCCAGACGTAAGCCATTTGGGCCCTAGTCTCTAGAAACGTTTATAAATACAGCTGTTTAAAACCAAACTAAAATCTTAAAACAAACAAACAACAACAACAACAACAAAAAACAGCCACTGACCTTGAACTTAGTTAGGACACTTTGTAGATGGGCACCCCTGCCTTCCCTATAGCTACCTGGTATGAAGAAGGAGGTTAGTTGGAATGCAGAGGACAGTTAGTTATCCAAAGGTTAGTTTGAATTTACAGAGGACGGAAGGATGTCTTAGCTCAGGTTACTATGACAGAATACCATAGACCAGGTGGTTGAAACAACAAACAATTATTTCTCATAGTTCCAGAGACTAGGAAGTCCAAGATAAGGTGGCTGCAAATCTGGTGTCTGGTGAGAGCTCTCTTCCTGGCTTGGGAATGGCATCTCTCATTGTATCCTCACATGATGGAGAATAGACAGAGATGATACAAGCTGTCTTGTGTCCCTACAAGGGCACTAATCTCCCTCTGGAGGGCTCTACCCTCCACCCTGATTACGTCCAAAAGGTCCCACTTCCTAATACCATCATATTGGGGTTGAGGATTTCAACATGAATTTCGAGGGAACACAAACATTGTCCATAGCAAGAGTTGTCAACCTACCAATCATAAAGAGAGGTAGAGCCACAATATTATATCTTAAACCATCTTTTCTCCCTTCAGTTCTTTAATTTTCAGTAAACACTACAAATTGTAAATATGCCAAGCAATGATACCTTTTAGCAAAAATTACTGAGTTAGTCATGGGTATTCAGCTATAAGAATGCAAGGCAATGCTAATAGGAACTCGAAGTAACAAAAACCTAAGACTAAATCACAACACTCGTTTATTTAATACACACTCATCAAGTGCTTAATATGCGGTGAGATACCAAACAATTTATGAAACAATCTGTCCTTGCCCTCACAGATTTCTTTATAGAGGAAACTGTGTGTTAAGTATATAATGGCCTACACAGATAATACAAACAAGTGTACTTATTTGGCCACTGGTTACTTGGCAGTACTAACACTTTGGAAGTACAAAAAATGAATTAGCAATGATCATTGCCCATGAAGATGGTATAATATGAAATAGGAGGACAGTAGTTACTAGTAAGGCTGAATGGGTATCAGATTTCTTGACCAAACCTAAAAGTAGTGAATAGGTCTTTTAAAACAAAATTAAAGGGGAAAGCAAAGAAGTATGATTCTATAAACTTAAAAACTTTTTTTTTTTTTTTCCTATGAAGGTTTTTGAAGCAAAATCAGAACCTGCAGACTAAGGCAGGAAATGTCAGGTTGATATGCGACAGTCTGAAAAAGCCCTCGATGTTTCCTTTACAATCAGTCATTGACAACCTGAAAAGGCATAAGTCCACCTTTTAAAGCAGCAATAATTTAGCTGAAATTGATCACTTAAGGAAGACAAAGTATTACTGAGCCTAAATGTGGCTCTCCACACTAGCTCAAACTGTCTTCAAACAAATCCACAAAGGCAAGGGATGAAACTGAATTGATATATACAGAACCCACCGTCACATGAATCTTCCCTCAGTCCAGAGACAAAGACAACAATTTCACAGTTTTCTAAATTATTGAAACATCAACCTAGAAAGGAAGCAAATTACCAACCGTGCTTTTAAACTGTAAAAACAATTATTTAAGAAAGAAATTTTAAAAGGGGTTATGTAATTAATATTAGCCTTTAAAAATGCTCAGTCAAAGCGTTACTGCAATTTGATGAGTGAAAGTGATATGGAAAGGGCATGAAATTAGTATAAAGAAGCTAAGTTTGTGAAAGTGGTATTATTTTCATTATGATTGTTATTGTTCATTTCGTCAGAAACACTACTAATTCAAAAATTCCTGGAAAATGTGTCAGCGGAGGCAATTTTTAAGAATAGAAATGTGCGATACAATGTTTAAAAAAATATAAATTATCTTCATATAATAGATATAAATTATCTTTCAAACCACAGAGAACAGTCACTATTTATAGGCTAATGAAGATGTGCTTAGTTGAATGAGTGAAAATGGACACCCAGTCACTTTGGAAGGACTCTCCTCGAGGCACACACATAATCAATGTTCCTGCAGAATTCTCAGATATGTCACAAGAAGAAGCTCAACGGGCAGAGTGAGATTTAAGCCAAGAAGTAAAACAAATATGCTCAAGATTTTGTGATATTACTGATGTTTCCAAATCAAATATTTCTATGAAAAGTGTGTGGATTGTTCAACTGACGGAAACATAAAAAGACAGTACAAAATGTGCAAGTCAAAATCATCTAACCAAGACAGGAGCCTGAGTCATATCATTTAAGTCTGTTTTCCATAATTGGTACTTGTAATTCCAAAGCAAAGTCAGGTTTTAGATTATTTTGTCAAAATGGCAGAGCCACCTCCACAGGGCATTGGGGACTGATTATAGAGTTGTGCACAAAAGTGTCAGAGGCTCCACCTGGTCCTGTGAAAAGCCTCCTGTCCCTGGGTCCTACCCCACCATGAAGCAGTGGTTTGATACAGGACTGGTCAACCAAGGCAGAAAGTTTCTGTGGGTCCCATCTGGGAGACGCAACGGCAGCAGTAGTGATATTCACCCACCAGAAGAAATAGATAGAGCTGAGCAGATAAATAAGTGGTGGCATATACCCCTCTCTTATCAAACCATGAGAGGAAACTAAATCTTCTATGAAAAGGTTAGAGAACAAGTGTATGTTATTCCCATGAACAAACTATATTCTAACCACTTCATATGGAGTATCTAGTTTAAGTTAATAACCCTTGCCTCTACTTTATTTATTTATTTTTTTATTAAAGATTTTGTTTATTTATTTGACAGAGATCACAGGCAGGCAGAGAGGCAGGCAGAGAAAGAAGGGGAAGGAGGCTCCCTGCTGAGCCCAATGCGGGGCTGAGCCCAATGCATTGCTGAGCCCAATGCGGGGCTCCATGTGGGACTCTGTCCCAAGACCCTGGGATCATGACCTGAGTTGAAGGCAGAGGCTTTAACCCACTGAGCCACCCAGGTGCCCCAAAGGCAGAGGCTTCATCCACTGAGCCAGTGGGTTAAGTCCTTGTCTCTTCTTTAAATAATCCCAATTCTTTTAAGTTTCACCATGGCCACTGTCTGCTTCATGGTCAGATGTTATACTGTTCAGTGTTCTCTAAAATGACCAAAAGGATCTTATGACCTATCAGATGGATTAGATAACTTACAACTATCTCTTTGGAGAGCTAATGGGGTTTTAATATTGTAAAAAAAAACAAAAACAAAAACAAAAAACCAAGCTGTACCCTTTCAACAAAAGGGAGCTTTAAAAACCTAAATATCAGTTGGAATCCTAGAACAGCCTCATTGACATGGAAAGCCCTCAGAATCACGATGACATCTCCCTCAGCTGTCATCACATCACCAAGTGTCATTTGAGAGTCTTTTCTCTTTTAAAAGGAATGCACCATAACAAAAGGTTTAATGAAATTACTTTTCCTAAAATTTTATATCATGAAGAGTCAGAATTTCTTTCATCTCCCTAATAGAAAAACAAATCCGTACTCTTTAAAGCTTTCTTTGCTTTGCTCTGCTGGAATCTGTAGAGGAAATATACAGAGACAGAGAGGAAGAGAGCATGAGAGGAAGGGAAGAGGGGAGGGAGGGAGGAAGAGGAGGTGGAGGGGAAGGGGGAGGGGGAGAAGAGAGAGAACTATGCTGTCGGGCTTCATCTACCATCTGCAGAAGCATAAGAACAGTTGGTCCAGGGAATAAAAAAATATTACCTGAAAGTTTCTAACATAGTTTCTAACAAAGTTCCCCATTACATATAGACATTAGGAAATAGGATACAACTGAAAGATGCTGCATATTCAAGATTTTTATATACAACCTTTCTTAATAGAACAGAATATCCATTTAAAGCTTCACATTGAAGAAAGATTTCAAAACCTGCTTCTTGCTAATAAGGAATGTGTAAATATCTAGTAGCTCTTCTGCATACTTGGCTTTACTGATGGAAAGAGTGTCAAGTTTAGGCATAACACAAGCATCAGTGTGGTCAGCTGCCAGCCCAGGTAATGACCATCCACAACAATGGGGAAAGCCATCCTAAGAAGAATCAGAAGTAAATCTTGGTTTGAAGCTGAGTTTTTAATATTTTGGAACAAAATATTAAAAGAAGACAATGATTATATTTATAATTGAAGGTGTGCTTGTAGAGTACTAAAGTTTGCTTGTAGAATAATGTATATATAGTTCTCAAATTACTATAGTATACACCTGAAGCTAATATAACATGGGTCAAGTTTACTCAATTAAAAATAAAATAATAAAACTGAAAACAAACAAAAACAAAACAAAAGTTTGCTTGTGGAGTTTATTAAATTTTCCTTGCTGTGCCATGAAAATGGAATTGGGCTGATTGAAATGTACATCAACATTTGCTTGAGTGCATCTCAAAGAACCCATTGATCTGTTAAGAAAAATGTATTAAGATCATTTCTTCATCTTCTGGTAAAGCTGAAGATGCATCTTTAATAGACACGTTCCATCAAATTATTTGTATTTCTTGAATATGCAACCATTATTCATGCAAAAAAAAAGAAAACCACCAAAAAACCATTTTGAAAGTCTGTCACTCCTAAAGAAAGGTTATGCTCCCTTTTATTGGAAAAAGGAAATATATATATAAATAATTCTTCATATTTCTCTTTATTGCTTATTCAGGTGACTATTATTAATCACAATAATGACATAGCAATGATTTGGTTTTACTATATCCATTGTCACCAAATAAAGTGCTTAACATCTGTTTTAATTTTAATCATCTAATTAAATATGTCTACAGTTATAAGTTGTCTCAATTTCTCTTCAAAAGAAAAACATTTTAAATATTATTATTGTTTTAAAATGAAAATTCAGGGTATCTGACCTTTCCCTACCCATCCAACTGACAAAAGAAAAGTTGCTGGTGTTCTGCATATATCTTTTGATAAATTTCAATTCTAAATTGACTTTTTTTCTGTGAAATTTAGGTATTTCCACATTCATTCTCAGATAAATAAAATGGTAAAAGAATTTTTTGAAAGAAGAATTTCAAGAGCCGTAAAATCCAGCTTAGAGATTAGATGTGTTTCTTATAAAGTATATAGTTGTGGGTTTGTTTGGTTTTTTTTTTTTTTTAGATTCATTTTGACAATCACTGCTTTTAACTGGAGCATTTAGTTCCTTATGGTTAACATAAAAGTGATATATATTTTTTATATAACCATATTATTTATGGATTCTACTTACTCCATTTGCCTTATTTTGTTCATTCCTTTCCTTTTTCTTCTCGTCTTCTGAAATCCTTTTTCACTTCTCATTTGTCCCTCCTCTGTTGGTTTGGAAGTAATATACTTGTTTTTATTACTTTAGTGGATACCCTAGAAATTACAATGTCCATACTTAACCTATTGAATTCTATACTCATTCACATTTTTATCTTCTTCCTCCAAAATACAAAAACGTTAAAAAGTTTAACTCCTGTAGCAGTCATAGAAATGTTTCTCAGGTCTTCTGAAATCGTGGGCATGGTTGACTCTTGGCCCCTAATACTGCCTCTCAGGATCCTTTACCAATTTTGTGCCAAGTCCATGCTTTCCCTAGGTTCCTCTCATGTTTTCCCTAGAATGACCACGGTGAGGGCTATAGTGTCACCCGTTCTTGCCCAATGCAGATTTTTTCTGATGGACAAATTTTACTTGAGAACTCCCCACTGGCCTGGAGGAAATATTTTAAGACCTGTGCTGCAGTCTGGTCCTCTTTCTACCCAATGCTTCTTCTTCCTTCTCTCTTTCCTCACATGGGAGACCTGTATTGTGGTCTGACTGTTCTCACCTTCTTAGCTCTCCTCTCTTTATCCTTCATGGTATTTCCTCTAAACAATGCCTTGTACATCTACTCTGATTTGATATATGCTTCTTGGGTCTGAACTATCAGAATTCCTTTGTCTGCTTCCTAACTTAACACAATTAGGAAATTTTATTTCTCTCTTTTTAATCCCATGAGACACAATTAGTATTCCTATATACAACCAAGGTATTTCCAGACGAATCCAACACTAACTGCTTTCTTTAATCATTACTCCTTGCTTTATCTCCTGCCTTGCATCTGGAATAATTTTTCTTCTGAAGCAATTCCTTGGGATTCATTAGGATTCTCCAATCTTTGGAATTATTCATCCTTCTGAAACTATGATTATATGTGTACTGAACACTATTTATTTTAACTTTATTTGTATTCTGCCACCTCACCTCACTATGTGACATTCTGGGTTTTCTGACTTACCATCGAGCTCATGAATTTTCTTTTTAGATATTTCAAAATGGCTGATATATTTAACCTTTTTAAAAAAATGTATTTATTTGACAGAGAGACAGATCACAAGTAGACAGAGAAGCAGGCAAAGAGGGAGGGAAGCAGGCTTCCCACTGAGCAGAGCGCCCGATGTGGGGCTCGATCCCAGGACCCTGGGATCATGACCTGAGCCAAAGGCAGAGGCTTTAACCCACTGAGCCACCCAGGTACCCCTTAACCATTTTATTTTTAATATTAGGTATAGTTTTCATTTCTAGAATTTCTATTTTTTAAAAGTGTATTTTTTTTCTCATAGATACATGCTTGTTGCCTGATTTTAGTTTTTGAATGTAGTGAGAATATTTGTTTTATCTTTTTTTAATGCTTCCAATATTGAAGTCTTTGTGTCTGTTTCAGTTTCTGTTGTTTGCACTGAATTCCCACATATGGTGCTTTGCTTCATTGTAGCTTGAGAGGTTATGGGGGCGGGGGAGACTAGGAGATATGTTTGGGCTATGTATCCATCGAAGTATTTCTAGTGATTTCAACCTCCCAGTGATAATGCCTTCCTAACCTGCACTCTAGTCAGCTGGGTTCGGTGTCAGAGAGTCTTTTCTTCATGCCCAAAATACCATCAAAATTTCAGTTCAAGCGTAAGATTTGGCAGCATGCCCTCAGCACAAAAGCAGTCACAAAACCCTGCTTACCTGTCCGTGTCCCACTTTCACTTAGATTTGGGCTTGATAACTCCTTACTCCATTGTCAGCTCTTCAATACTTTAAAAACTGTTTTAAAAAAATGTATTCCATGAAACTTTTGTAATGTTTGTAGTGGGTTGCTTTGTTTAAAAAGCCAGTTCACCATGACATTGGAAAGGGACTTTCTAAGACTGACATTATAAAAGTAATACAGTAAAAGCTAATTTTAGAATAACATATATTAAAGTTCTTAAAGGCATTTTGCATTAATTTTCTAGGTGCACTGAAGGGTTTGATTTCACCAATTGAGATTATCAAAGCAAATAATGTGTTTTTTTAGTCGTCCTATCAAATAAATAAAAATACGCAAGTTCATGAACACTCAGTTGATTATTTAGATAGAAGACATAATGATTTCTATACCATTGCTTATATCAGGTAAACAGAATTATAACCTAAATTGAGAGGAGAAATCATCCTTCGTATTGTAGCAGACATTCCTGTTTTTTAAACTAGCACAGTTGAATAATGAAAACATCCCAGGTATTTTACAAAAGAAATACTGGCAAACTCAAAATTTAAGTTCCAGGTTCACCATACTATATGCTTCGATAAGAACATCTTTAAGTGAAACTTAGCATTAATGTGGACCTTCTCACAGTAATCGTTACTAGATAATACATAAGGTTGCCCTATCCAGATCTCAATGTGAAAGAAATAATCTAAGTATGAGTTGAACAAACAAGTGTTCACCAGATTAATTATGCTTACCAGACAGTAAGTGAGGTAATAACAAACTTTGCCTTACCTTGGGATATTCATAATCATTATTTGGCATATGATTAGGCTTCGTCCAGAAAATGATAGCTCCCTATCAGTTTAGTAAGGAAAACAGAATCTGTTAAAAAGGAGAAAAAAATGACAGAGGTTACCCTACAGAAAATATGAGAAAAACTATTATTTAATCCAGTTGAGGGCTATTTAACCTTACAGCCCATTGTACATGTCTTGGAGAGAATTAAGGAAACATGGTTCCATCTCTATTTGCTTAGCAAATAAAATAATTTCCGAGAATGAAGAAAAAATGGTATAAAGAGAATAAAAGGAAGCCCAGGTGGAAAGAGTCCTAGAGGCGGGGAGATGGGGAGAAGGCTCCTGGATTTAGCTGTAGCAATCATGGGAAGTTCATCT
Source organism: Mustela nigripes (assembly GCF_022355385.1). Lineage (NCBI taxonomy): Eukaryota > Metazoa > Chordata > Mammalia > Carnivora > Mustelidae > Mustela > Mustela nigripes. Next base: position 54,012,291 of record NC_081571.1, read on the forward strand.
AAAGAGGTAACAATTGGGCTGAGACTGCAGGGGCATGGAGGAAACAGCCATGCAGGAACTGACTTGGATATTCAATGGAAACCACTTGTCCCATGAACCGGTGCTTCCTACCTACCATCCACTGTTCTCTTTCTTCAAACCCAGTGTCCCGTGTCTCTCTGTCCTCTTACACCAAAGCAGAAGAGAACATCCATGGAAAACAAGAGTAAGAGAACACAGGTGAAAAGAGAAGAGAATGTTTCACATATGCGGGGGCCAAAAGGAAAGTTGGACTCTGGTAGGAGAGCCCAGACATGGAGAAGGGATACAGAAAGAGACAGAAGCATTTTTTAAGTCTTATGCAGAGAAGTAAAGGGAATAGAATTTTTAGCCTTTTAAAAAAAAGGGCTGAAGTGTGCTGTGAAGCAGGTCTGATACTATCAGAGTATGATGAGCAGGTGTTCTCTTCATTTACAAAGATACATATGTTCATTTACAAAGATGCATACATATGCAGGGCTGCACGGGAGCTAGGCACGACGAACAATGCCCTGCGTAGAGTCTGCCTAGACTTTGACAAATAAAAATACTTGGTTACTTTTTGAAACTTTTACCAGAATCCTCTCCACCTAAAACCTTTTAGCCATCTAGTTTAACGTGTATTTTTATCCCATGAGTTAGAGTCAAAAGTCATGGAGTTCTCTGTGACCTTTCTGAGGCCAGCAACAGAGGCTTCCTGTGAGAGCACAATCATGGAATGGTGCTTTCAGATTCCTTTTTAAGAGATTAACCCAGCACTCTGGAATGAGCTAATCAGAGCCAGTTTCAAATATAGGTTACATCAATTTCTATCTTGGTGACTTTGAGCAAATTACTAAAGTTCTCTGGGCTTCATTTTGTCATCTGAGAAGACGTCTAATAGTAATATTTACCTCAAAGGGTTTTCTGAAGGAGAGACAAAACAATATATATAAAAGCCCCTGCTTGTGGGGTATGTTATCATCAGACAGGATGTAAATTAAACTTCCAGGATAGACAAGATCATGAGAGAGGCTATGACATTTTAATCAGCTCAAATACTCTCACTAAAACAGAGCAACTAGGATAGCAAAGGAAAATTTCTACGGACAACATTTTTTACCAAATTAGATGAAAAATGCTACCTGAATAAAATCTTTTTTAAAAATGGGGCACCTTGGAGGCTCAGTTAAATGTCTGCCTTCAGCTCAGGTCATGATCCCAGGGCCCTGAGATCCAGCCCTATGACAGGCTCCCTGCTAAGTGGGAGTCTGCTTTTCCCTCTCCCTCTGTAACACACCCGCACAGCCCTGCACCCCAGCTCATGCCTTCTCTGTCTCTCTCTCTCTCAAATAAATAAACAAAATCTTAAAAAAAAAAAAAAAAAATGCTCCCTAATCCCAGAGTACAAATTGCTGAGGGCAATTTATGTGAGTGGTTTAGCATCCACCAGTGGAGGAAAAACAGGTTGAGATATTAATCTCAAAAGCTCTGATAATATTAATCAAAATCAATTTTGCTTAATCAAAATCAAACCCAACAAGCTTGGAAATGAGATTATTAAACAATAAGTGAATCCAAAGGAGAGTTGACAAAGCTTAAGAAAGCCACAAGAAGAGGAAACAAAAGACGGAGAGGCGTTGGATTCAGCAGTGAGTACAGAATTGCAAAAACAAACAATAACACACCTTAGATTTATATTCAGAGATTTATTTCCTACCAGTGGGAAATCCGGTATGGCACCTCCATTATATCAACAGAAATGGCTCTTTCTACTTTTTTGCTTCACTAGCCCTTCAGGGATTGTCATTCAAAATCAAAGTCATTCAAACTCAAACTCATACGGGTACTGATGCTCCAGCCCGTGGGTCTTTATTTCAGGTTGAATATAGAGAATGAAATGACAACTAGGTCCATGGTAACTGAATCCGCCCCCTTTTAAAAGTTTTCCCGGAAGACCAAGCCAACTTTTATTCATGTCTTATTAATGACCCGATCTTGGTGCTTTAACCACCCTCTCTGCAAGGGGATCGAGGAATGTCATTTTTTTTAATTGAGCAAATTGCTGTCCTCCCACAACAAATCAGAGTAAAGAAGAAGTGGCAAACGGACAGGGAACTAGCAGTGCTCATTTCTCAGTAAATGTCAACTATTTTCTCAGGCAAGAAGTACAGATCAATGGCCAACAGAGCAGCAGGTAGCTAATCCAGAAACCCATTTATTTTTCGGACTTGTGCTGGAAACCACAGGTATATCACAGGTTTTCCAGTCTGCGAAGCAGAGTGGGAAAATGAGCGAGCCCCTGATTCAGACTCAGAGGTTGAACTGGGTCTGGTTGGTTCTGCTGTCCCTGCCTGTGTTCATTTTATCTCATTCTTAGCTCTTTCCTCAGGCAGTCCTTCCTTAAGGATTCACAGATTCCCTATTTGAGAGTTTACCTAAATGTTAACATTTTTTTACAACCCAAAATTAAGACTCGTCATGATTCCATTAAATCATCTGCACACACACTAGAAAATTCTAGTTACCTGACTTTCATGCTCACACCTGATTTTGACAGGGCTGTCCTCTGCCTTCTCATTCCCTCTCTCTCATCTTGTAAACAAGTATCCACTTCCCAGTCTGTACTGCCACTTTTTCTCATTTTTGTTGGTGTTTTGTTGTTTAAATGACCCCAAGCACACTGAAGTGTTGCCTAGTGTTCTTAAGTGGAAAAACACTGCCATGTGCCTTAGAGAGATAATACCTCTGGTAGATAAGCTTCATTAAACTCCATTCAGGCATGACTTATAGTGTTGTTGGCCAGGAGTTCACTGTTAATGAATCAACAATATATATTCAATAAAGTGTCTTTATAAACAGAAACATGCATAGAACAAAGTTATGGGTTGCTTATTTGATAAAAATGTTGTTACCAGTGGCTAGCAGAAACTTAATCCTGTATGTCCCTGAGATGGTTCAGTATTCACTAATTCACTGTTGGTGGCAATTTTATAGGACCCTAACTACCAAGAATAACGAGTATTGACTGTATATTCCTACTTCTTTACACTGTAATTTTGTAGAATGAAGCCCAGAAAAAAAATTCTTGAACCAGTCAGTAGACTCCATAGCAATGTATTAAACTAAAGACTATTCAATATCCCACAAAGATGAAAGGAACCGTGGAGATACAAGAGATGACCAAAACCCATCACTTGCTCTTTAGAAACTTAGAGTTTATGACAGAGGAGGACATATATAGTTTAATGAAAAGTAGCCTGTGATAAAAGCTATGCTTTGGACCTAATAAACTTTTTCCTTTTTTAAAAAAATTTTTTTAAATTTTTTATTTATTTAATTTATTTGATAGACAGAGATTACAAGTAGGCAGAAAGGCAGGGAGAGAGTGGGGAAGAAGGTTCCCCACTGAGCAGAGAGCCTGATTTGGGACTCAATTCTAGGATGCTGGCACCATGACCTGGGCTGAAGGCAGAGCCTTTAACCCACTGAGCCACCCAGGTGCCTTAAACTTTTTCCTTTTCAAAGAACTGGCAAAAATCAGGCTGGTACATTCTCCTTCATTTCTCATTTAAAAATAAAAATTTATAAGTCTTATTACATAACTTTAATAAAAATTAGTTTTTCTAGGAGGTTCATACTGTCATCATTTATCTTTACAAGTAACAATGAGGCTCATTGTTTAGGACATATAATTCAAGTAATAAATTTCAATTTTTTTTTAATACTTCTGCAGGTGGATTTCAGCAAAAGTAAGATTTTTCCTTTCATTGAGCTAAACTCTGGTTCTGGTATTGTCTTAGATTTATTCAAAGTCGTTCCTCTATTTTAACTTTACAGCATTTGGAACTCCTGAATATTTTCTTTTTACCAGTAATTTAATTCTTATTTATGACTTCCATTTGTTCTTACTTCCTTCTTATCCGTCCCTATTATATCTTCCCCAACACCAGAAGCTCGTATCACCTCATGATATGAATCTAGTTATTCCAGTTATCCTCCAATCATTTCAGGCGAGGTTGCCCTTGGCAACTTAATCTTTTACGTAACTGGCAAAATGTCATAAGACGTCCTTGACTATGTGTCATAGTGAGGCACCTTAAATAGGACTCTGCATATAATGTTCAGAATGAATTTCAATTTTCAGCTCGGTCCTTAGCTGAACAACTGAATTAAAATGTTTTTCTACATTTATTCCAAGATATTTTGAATTTAAATGAATCATTCTACTTTTTATTATTTTTTTTATATTTCAGTTCAAAAAAATCTCCAAGCAAAGGATGATCCACTATTGCTGAGGTAAAAATTGCCCCCTAAAGAGTGAGTTTTGTTTTCCGAGATATGTTCTTGCTAATGTCTTCTAACCACATGAATGTCGACTAGAGAGGGCATTGATCCACCATTAATAGTGCTTTCTGTTTTACCTAGAGCATAGTCACCACTAAATGGGAATGACATCAGTGGAGAGACGATGTAAATTGTGACCAAATTAAATGCCTTATTTTACCTTCATTGTTGGAGACACGAGCCATATGGCCTCCATTCAGATGTCTAGACTGATAAAACAGAAGACTGAAGTTTCCTTCAGACGGAGTCTGGTTGACACTTAGATGTATGAAAGAGTTCTCAGAGCTTACAACAGACACACAAAGACCAAAAACTCTAACACTGAGCTTTCCTTTAGCTAACCAGCACTGGTTTTGAAGCATGAACATGAACTGAACTTCCTTGCAATTCAATCATAACAATTGGGTCTCTGTTTTTGAAGGAGTACAATCATGCTTTAGTTGTTAAGTGTTATCTGAACCACAGACTTCTTCCATCTCTCTGTCTTCTTCCGTGTCTAAATTTCTGGCCCCTACTGTTTCATCTATGGGCTAGTTCACATGATTGAATTCTCTAAACTCTGCGTTTCAATATTTTTGCTTAAAAATATACAGCACTTTCTGTTATTTTTTAAAGCAGAACATGGAGAATATGCCTGGGCTTCTAGGAAGGTGATGATTAGGTAACACCGAAAGGTCGTTACTCCCAGACTTTCAACACATTAATAATACATTTAGTGTCTCTGCTCCTCCCCTGCAGAGCTGAGAGGGGAAGACATTATGCAGAGGCATTGGAAGCCCAAGGAAAATGCATCTCACAATGGAACACTGACACTATTCATTAGCCCAACTCTTTGAAAAGCACTTTTCTAGGCCCTCTTACATGACAAGTCAAAGGCAAGAAGGGTAAGTTACAAAGAGAGAAGACATGATCCCTGTTCTTAGAAAAGCTAACTGTACAGTCCAAGAATCATAGAAGCAAACAAGTTAGGAATAAAAGAAAATATCACACTAAGGTTTGAATCTGGAATTGTGGGAGGAGACACTGGTTTTCAATGCTGCCCTAGTGGCCCTTGGGGCAGAAGGAGAGGAAAGGGATGGGAGACACATGAGTAAAGCAGAGAGAAAGCCCTGTGTTTCCTGCATTTTTACCTCATCTCTAGGTGCCACGTTTCTAGCCACTGGTGCCTGTTCTACGGTGTCCTTTTCTGTTTTCTCATTTTTCTTCATTTTCTTTTATTTTCCACCTGGCTAATGAGTCTCCACTGATGAATATCTATTTCCTTGTAGATCTCTCTGCACCATGAAAATCTGAATTTGCCAAGGTCCTTGAAGGCCAACAGAAGAGCTTCTTTCTTTCCATCATAGAGCAACAGGCATAATCTTGAGCATACTGAGTCGTTGTTTTACACCAGAATTTTATTTGTTTCCCCACATCAAACAGAAACGTCTAGTTTTAGCACTTTTTGAGTGTCTGACTTTGCAGGGAGCTGTCTTAGAGATAACTGTATTACCATTGACTTTCTATCTTAAAAAAGAAAAGAAAGAGAAAGAAAAGAAGGTGTGTTTTAAATCTAACAGTAAAGGTAATAGTACTTTAAACTTGCAAGAACAATTAATTCACAGTCAAATCTTGGCACTCCTTTACTTATAAAAATTTTTACTTTTTCCAAAGATTAAAGGAATACACATCTTCTTCCAAATATTTTAACAACCATGTGGTGAAGAAAGAAATTTACCCATGATGTCATTAAAAATTAAGCATTAGGGGCACCTGGGTGGCTCAGTGGTTAAAGCCTCTGCCTTCAGCTCAGGTAATGATCCCAGGGTCCTGGGATCAAGCCTCACGTCTCTCCTCTCTCTCTCTGCCTGCCTCTCTGCCTACTTCTGATCTGTCTGTCAAATAAATAAAAATCTTAAAAAAAAAATAAGCATTATTATTTCAGTCTTTGTGTGTCCATGTGTAAGGGTCCTGTGATTACCTAGCTATGCACTGCATTTTTATATAATTGGAATTAAACTACCAACATTTTGTATTTTACCCTTTTAAACAGCTTTATTAGGGGAAGCGCCTGGGTGGCTCAAAGCCTCTGCCTTTGGCTCAGGTCATGATCCCAGGGTCCTGGATTGAGACCCGCATCAGGCTCTCTGCTCAGCAGGGAGTCTGCTTCCCTTCCTCTCTCTCTGCCTGCCTCTCTACCTACTTGTGATCTCTGTCTGTCTCTATTATTTTAAATAATAAAATCTTAAAAAAATAATAAACAGCTTTACTAGGTATATTAAATGTACAATAAACTATACATTAAAGGTGTATAATTGCAATATTTTGACAGATAGATGCATTGGTAAACCCTCCGCACAATCAAGATAATAAACATTTATAGCACCTCCCCAGATTCCTCAGGCCCTTTCATTCTCCCTCCTGCCTGAACTACACTTCTCCTATTACAAGGCAATAACAGATCTACTTTCTGCCACTACAACGTATCTTGCATTTTCTAGAGTCTGGTATAAATAGAATTATGCATTCTGTATTCATTTGGTGGGTGGTGGGTCTGACTTCTTTTGCTCAGGCATTCTAGTAAGTACATGGTACAGCTTATTATGGCTTTCGTTTGAATAACCCTACTGGCTAAGAGTATTGAGCATGTCCTTTTATTACCATTGACCTATCTTTTTGGGTGAAGTGTCTATGCAAATTGTCCATTTTGCAAATGGGTTGTTTGTTTTCTTATTCCTGAGTTTTGAAAGTGATGGGGAGCCTCCGAGCAAGCAGTCAAGAAAGAATTCTTGAGACATTTTTGGTGCCCCCCCCCCATTTTTTTTTTATTATAGCATGGGAACTAGAGCCATGGGCATAAAGAGCTACACTGTGATTGTGAGGTGTGTCTTATTATATATCTTTAAGCTAAGGCGGAGAAGAGATAATGAAAGTCTCTAAAGAGATTTCCCTATGTTAAAGAAGACTTACAGGATCCTGGAGGTCTGACTACTGTCAAGCTAAGGTTGCTTTTAGTCTCTAGAAAACATCAACATTAGGGCAGCCAGGAGTTCCTTGAAGAATGTCACACTCTGACTGTCTCTGGTGTTTATCAGTGGGCTGCAAGTTGTAAGGAAACTTTATTTTACCTATATTTCTCTTGCATTTGTTCTCATCAGAAAGTTCTTTTTCTGTTTTGAATACAGATCTTTTTACAGACATTTGATTTTCAAATATCTTCTCCAAGTACGTAATTTACCTTTTTATTATCTGAACAGAGTCTTAAAAAGAATAGAAGTTCTTAATTTTAATGAAGTCCAGGCTAGCCATTCATTTATAGGTACTGTTTTGTGTGTTGTAGCTAAGAAATCTTTGCCTAAGCCAAGGCCAAAATTTCTCTCCTGTGTTTTCTTCTGAAAGTCTTATAGTTGTAGATTTTCAGCCCAAGATCCATTTGGTGTTCATTTTAGCATATGGTACAAGATATGGGTTGAATCTTTCCTCCTGTGTTTTTGATAGGGATATACAATTGTTATAGTACCATTTGTTGAAAGATTATTCTTTGCCCCACTAAATTTCCTTCGCACCCTTGCTCAAAACAGTTGTCCATAAGTACGTGATCTATTTTTCAATTCTATAGTCTACTTCATTGATCTGTTTCTATGTTTTGACACCATTACCACTCAATATATGTACTTGAGATTGTTGATATTATTGGTTTTAAATCTGCTGTCTTACCATTTATCCTTTAAAAAACAGAATCCCTTAAGTTTTTGTTTTGTACTGGATTCAGCCTATGCATAGAAATGCTATTGCTAGAAATGCCTGGGGGGCACTCATCTGGGCCCCAGTGAGCTTTCTCAAACATATCCCCTTTTAGAACCATTTTAGTGGCACCAACCCTTATGGTTTATATCACGGTTGCAAGATGACCTTCAGCAATAACTGTTAGGAAACTTTAAAGAAAAAAAGAGTTTATTACTTAAAAGCCCTGGAGCACACAAAGCATGCCAACAGACACACAGCAAGGTAGCCCATAGAGAGAGTTCACACTAGGCCTGAGGTTCTGCTTTTATTGGGGTTGAGAATGGGTGCCCAGGGTTTCCAGGGCTCACTCATTATTGGTAAATTTAAAACAGAAGAACACAGGATTAAAGACGGCACCTGCTGTGATAAGCACAGGCTGTTGAATGTAAGTGATGAATCACTGAATTCTACTTCAGAAACCAATATGCACTGTATGTTAATTAACAAAATTTAAATTAAAAAATAAAACATAAGAGCACATATTTGAAGCGTGAGAAAAGGAAAAATAAGTGGCACAAATGATCAGTTATTGAAATCAACCAAGATCTCAAAAACAAAGGAGCCTCAGTGGGGTGAGGCAGCTTGACTCTTTGTCTAGTTTTGACTGGCAACTTGTTAATTCCCCATAGCCTCTGTGAAAGCAGATGCCTCTTTGAAATGGATGCCTCTTTGAAGTGGATGGCTCCGCAATCAAAGCCTAAGTCAGGCGCTTGCATCACAAAAAGAAGCCAACTATCAGGTTTTACACTGCAGTTCTTACTTTGTTTTTCCTCATTTTTTGCCATTTTTTTTTGGTTGAATTGAGTATATTTTATGATTCCATTTTATTATCTTTGTTGGTTCCCCTAGCTATCAATCTTATGGATGTTATTTTAGTGATTAATTACTTTCTGCTTATAGTATATTTATTATCACTGTCTACCCTCCAGGTCATTCTACCATTCTGCATGTACTATAAGAACCTTACAAAAATACATTTCCATTTCTTGTCTTCACGTCCCTATGATATTCTTATCATATTTAAATGTTTTATTCCCATGTGTTATAAACCTCATAATACCTTATCATCTTTTAACAATTAAAATTTAACTAAGATTTAATAGATTTAAATAGATTTAAATAAGAAAAAATTTTAAATTTTAATTAATTATTAATATTATTAATTTTATTATTTTAATTTTTATTTATTTTATTTTATTTTGTATTTTATTTTCTTTTATTATTATTTATATTAAATGTTTATCTTTATATATTTATATTAAATATATTATATTTATTTATTATTTATTATTATTTTATTTTGTTATTTACTGTTTATTATTTTATTTATTATTTTATTATTGATTATTAATTTTAAAAATTTTTTAAAATAAGATTTAAATAAGAAAAATTTTTAAATTTTAATTTCAATTATGTCCATAGTAGTTACCACTTTTGCTGTGCTTTCTTCCTTTGCGCAGATCCATATTCCCCTCTGGTACGCATTGTCTTCTGTGTGATGAGTTCCATTAACGTCACTTGTAGCACATTTCTGTCCGTGATGAATTCTTGAAGGTTTTACATATTTGAGTAAGTATTTTGCCTTCGTTTCTGAAAGATATTTTTGCTGGGTGTAAAATTTCAGGTTTACAGAATTTTTTTTTTCTTTTTTTTTACGTTAAGGATGTTACCTCTGTTTCCAGATAGAAATTTGCTGTCACCTTATTTACCTACACCATCCCTACCACTTTTCTTTCACTTTTTTGAAGCTCTTTCTCTTTGTCACTGTTCTTAAGCAATTTGTTAATTGTGTAGCTTGGTTTCTTCATCTTTCTTGTACTTAAGGTTCACAGATTCTTGGATCTATGCATTTTCGGCTTTAATTGAATTTGGAGATTATTTGGTGTTTATTTCTTTGAATACATTTTTTCTACCTGTCCTTTTTCTTCTTTTAAGACTCCAGTTATATATTTATTTAACTTCTCAGATTTCTTCCATATTTCATTCTCTGTTCATATTTTTTTTTCAGTTTTTTTCTGTGTTTCATTTTAGTTTCTATTGCTGGGTCGTTATGTTCATCAATATTTTCTTCTACAATATCTAATATTGCAGAATATCCTGGGCAATACTTTTTTTCATATAAGACACAGTTTTCATTTCTACAAATTCAATTTAAGTCATTTTATAAAATATATATTTTATATGTTTCCACATAATAAATTCAATCTTCTTTTTGGTTTCTTGAACATATGAAATATGATAATAACTATTTGATATATTTATTTACTAATTTTCTCATGTATGTCATTCCTGGATCTGTTTCAGTTGATTGATTTCTCTTCCTGTTATGAGTTCTATATCCTGCATATGTGAATGCCCAGTATTGTCTTTTATTCATTTATTTTTGTATGTGTGTTTAAATTCCAGTATAAATAAATAAAGTATACAGTGTTATGTTAGCTTTAGATGTACAATATAGTGATTCAACAATTATTTACATTACTCAGTGCTCATTACGAGAAGTATATGCTTAATCTCCTTCATCAGTTTCACCCATCCCCCCAACTAACCTCCTCTCTGATACGCATCAGTTTGCTCTCTATAGTTGAGTCTATTTTTTTGTCTCTTTTTTCTTTATTCACTTATTTTGTTTAATTCCACAGTTGTGTGATATAATAAGGTATTTGGGTATTTGTCTTTCTCTGACTTATTTCATTTAGCATTATATCCTCTAGATCCAACCATGTTGTTTTAAATGGCAAAGTTTCTTTTCTTTTTTTTTTTTTTTTTTAAGGGTTGGCTGCTCTACCACTTTATTAATGCTAGAAAGTCGGGCTTTTGGAAATAGTACAGCCTTTACTTTGCAACCAGGAGTCAGTCAAGGGTTTAAAGTAGGAGAGATGGGTGCCATCTTGCTACTAAGGTTTCGTTTTTTTTATGACCGAGTTGGCCTCATCTTTATCCATTTATCTATGGGTAAACACTTGTGTTGTTTCCATAGCTTTGTTTTTGTAAATAACAATAAACATAGGGTTGCATATAGCTTTTCAAATTAGTGTTTTCATTTTCCTTGGGAAAATATGCAGCAGTGCAATTACTGGATCCTATGGTAATTCTATTTTTAATTTTTTAAGCAACCTCCCTACTGTTATTCACAGTGACTGCACCAGTTTGCATTCCCACCAACAGTGCATGAGGGTTCCTTTTTCTCTGCTTCCTCACCAACATGTGTTGTTTCTTGTGTTTTTGATTTTAGCCATTTTGACTTCTAGGAGATGATATCTCATTGTGGTTTTGATTTGCATTTCCCTGCTGATAAGTGATGTTGAGCATCTTTTTATGTGTCTTTTTTAGAGAAATGTCTTCATGTCTTCTGCTCATTCCTTAATTGGATTTTTCTTTTTTGGTGTTGACTTGTATACATTCTTCACATACTTTGGATGCTATCCCCTTACTGAATATATCATTTGCAAATATCTTCTCCCATTCAGTAGGTTGTATTTTAGTTTTGTTGATAGTTTCTTTTGCTGTGTGGAAGATTTTATTTGTGTATATTCTCTATGGCTTACTTTTGCTTTTGCTTCCCTTGCCTTGAGAGACATATGTGAAAAAATGTTGCTAGGGCTAATGGAAGAGAAGTTACTGCCTGTGCTCTTTTCTAGGGTGTTTATGGTTTCAGGTCTTACATTTAGGTCTTTAATCCATTTTGAGTCTATTTTTATTTATGGTATAAAAAAAATGGTCCAGTTTCATTCTTTCACATGTAGGTATCCAGCGTTCCTAACATCATTTGTTAGAGATTGTCTTTCTTCCATTGCATATTTTGCCTCTTACATCAAAGATTAGGCGACCATATAATCATGGGTTTATTTCTGGGCTCTCTATTCTCTTGCATTGATTTATATGTCTATTTTTGTGCCAGTACCATATTATTTTGATTACTACAGCTTTGTATTATATCTTAAAATCCAGGATTGTGATGCCTCCAGTTTTGCTTTTCTTTTCCAAGATTGCTTTGACTATTCAGATTCTTTTGTGGTTCTATACACATTTAGAATTATTTGTTCTAGTTCTGTGAAAAAAGCTGTTGGTATTTTCATCAAGATTGCATTAAACCTACAGATTGCTTTGGGTAGTATGGACATTTTAACAGCATTGTTATTTATTGAGCAGGGATTGCCTTTCCATTAGTTTCTATCATCTTCAATTTCTTTCATCAATGTTTTATGTTGTACAGATCTTTCACCTCCTTAGTTAGGTTTATTCCCAGGTATTTTAATATTTTTGGTACTATTATAAATGAGATTGTTTTTCTTTATTAAAAAATGATTTTTTTTAAGGTAATCTCCACATGCAAGTTGGAAAGGTGGAGCTCAAACTCACAACCCAGAGATGAAGAGTTTCATGTTCCACTGACTGAGCCAGGTAGGTACCCTGGGATTGTTTTCTTAATTTCTCTTTCTGCTACTTCATTATTAGTGTATATAAATGTAACAGACTCCTATATGTTGATTTTGTGTCCTGCGACTTTACTGAATTCGTTTATCAGCAATAATGGGTTTTGATGGAGTCTTCAGTGTTTTCTATATACAGTATCATGTTATCTGCAAATATGGAGAGTTTTACTTCTTCCTTACCAATTTGGATGCCAATTATTTCTTTTTGTTGTCTGATCACTGTTGCTAAGACTTCTAGTAGAGTGTTGAATAAAAATGGTGAGAGTGGGTATCCTTCCAGTTCTACATTATTGAGTATAAAGTTAGGTATGGGTTTTTCATATATGGCCCTTATTATGTTGTGTGATGTATGTTCCCTCTAAATGTACTTTATTGTGGGTTTTTACCACGAATGGGTGTTGTATTTGTCAAATGCTTTTTCTACATCTATTGAAATCATCATATATATCATTTTTAACCTTTCTTTTTATTGATGTGAGATATCATGTTGATTGATTTATGAATCTTGATCTACCCTTGCATCCCAGGAATAAATCCCACTTGGTTTTTGTGAATGATTTTTTAATGTATTGTTGGATTTGGTTTGCTAGTATTTTTGTGAGGATTTTTACAGCTATGTTCTTTACAGATATTGGCCTGTAGTTTTCTCTTTTTACAGTGTCTTTATCTGGTTTTGGTATCAGGGAAATTCTGGACCCATTGAATGAATTTGGAAGCTTTTATTTCTTTTCTATCTCTTGGAGTAGTTTGAGAATAGGTATTAACCCTTTTTAAAATGTTTGATAGAATTCGCTTATAATGGTTTCTGTTCCTGGACTTCTGTTTGTTGGGCATTTTTTGACTACTGATTCAATTTCATTACTTGTAACCCCTCTGTTCAAATTTTTCTTTCTTCCTTATTCAGTTTTGGGATGTTACATGTTTCCAGAAATTTGTCTATTTCTTCTAGGTTGTCCAATTTGTTGGCATATAATTTTTCATAATATTCACATAATCCTTTGTATTACTGCAGTGTTGATTGTTATTTCTGTGCTTTCTGATTTATATTTGAGTCCTCTCTTTTTTTTGATCAGTTTGGCTAAAGGTTTATCAATTTTCTTGCTCTTTAAAGAACGAGTTCTTGGTTTCATTGAACTGTTTTGTTGTTTTGGGGTTTCTTTAATTTTTCTGGTTTTGTTTTTGTTTTTATTTTATTTTTTTCTGCTGAAACTTTATTATGTCCTTTCTTCTACTGGTTTTGGATTTTGTTTGTTCTTCTTTTTCTAACTCCTAAAGGTGTAATGTTAGGTGGTTTGAGATTTTTCTTGTTTCTTTTTTTTTTTTTAAGATTTTATTTATTTATTTGACAGACAGAGACCACAAGTAGGCAGAGAGACAGGCAGAGAGAGAAGAGGAAGCAGGCTCCCTGCCGAGCAGAGAGCCTGATGTGGGGCTCAATCCCAGGACCCTGAGATCATGACCTGAGCTGAAGGCAGAGCCTTTAACCCACTGAGCCACCCAGGCACTCCATCTTGCTTCTTAAAATAGTCCTGTATTGCACGAAGCTTTCTTTGAACAGTTTCTAGTACATCCCAAATATTTTAGACTATGATATTTGTATTTTCATTTGTCTCTACAAATTTTTAATTTCCTCTTTGATTTCTTGGCTGACCAATTCATCGTTTGGTGGCATATTATTTAACCTCCATATATTCGTGTTCTTTCCAGATTTTTTTCTTGTGGGTGATTTTTAGTGAACAGAAAAGATGCATGGTGTGACTCCAGTCTTTTCGAATTTGTTGAGTCTTGTTCTGTGGCCTAATATGTGATCTGTTCTGGAGTATGATCCATGTGCACTTGAAAGGAATGTGTATCCTGCTGTTTTAGGATGGAATGTTCTGAGTATATCTGCTAAATCCCCCTGCTTTAATGTGTCATTCAAAGCCACTGCTTCCTTGTTGATTTTCTGTTTGGATGATCTATCCATTGATGTAAGTGGGCTGTTAAAGTCCCCTACAATTATTGTATTACTATTGATTATTTCCTTTATGTTTGTTCTTAGCTGCTTAATGTATTTGTGTTCTCCTATGTTGAATATATAAATATTTACAATTGTATCTTCTTGTTGGATTGTTTTCTCTTTGATTATATAGTGATCTTCTTTGTTTCTTGTTGCAGTGTTTGCAACATACATGTATTCCTAACATGGCTTTCTTTTCACTTCCACGGTAAATGCTTTTCCATTTCTTCACTTTCAATATGCATGTTTTCCAGGCATTTGCCAGAGATTCAGTAGCGGCAAAGTGTAAGACGCTTTTCTGTGTTGTTCCCCACTTGGCCTGTAGTAGACTGGATGCTGCCTCCAACCCACAGCTGGGGCCACAGTGTGCCTGGGGTGTGGTTATCTTTCCCTTTTCCCAAGGCAGAAGTCACTTTGAAGTTGTGCTGGTCCCAGTCAGATCTGCTTGCACACTGACAGGGTGGTGGAACCACTTTGGATGGGCTCTGGCCAAGGGTGTATTTAAGGAGTCAGTTCCACAAGAGAAGAGAGAGGTGGGACATGCAATGCCAGTGAGGTCCATGCTGGTCTGCGCATTAGGGGGCCTGCAGCCACCTGGGAAAAGTGCCCAGGCCTGCTGGGCTGGAGGAGGGTGGATCACACTGTTAGAACCAGGGGGCAGGTGCACTATTAGCTAGCCAGGTGGAGAGTGTTGGCTGCTGTGCTGGTTCCCACAGATGTCTGTATATCTAGGCTGGGAGGCAGGTGAGATAAATGGTGACTGTGAGCTCCTTTATTCTTGGAGAAGTCCCCCAAAGATTCCTGACCCTCCACCACATGCTTGAGACTAGTAAATAAATCTCCATCTGAGACACCCCTGGCATTCTTCAAACTGCCACTTCTGTGCTTTATCTTAGTAGACTGTTTGTTGTGCTGTCTCTTTAAGGAAGGGGACTCAGTTTCACCTTGCCCTCTGGCTTTCCCAGAACTGAGCTCACAGACTTTTAAAGTTCCAGGTGTTAAGCTGTAATGATTATAAGAACTCATAAAGTTAGGACTCTCTGGTTTTCAAGGCTAAATGTTATGGAGATTCCTCTTCCTTGTACAGGTCCCCCATGCCTGCAGTGCCTGGTGTTGGGGTTTTACTTCTCTCCCTTCTCTACCCATTGCATCCATCCCTCTGGAGGACAGTGCAGTGGGCAACTTTGTTTCCCACTATGTCTCTGTCATTCCTACCACTATTAAGACTAGACACTTCTTACCACTCTAACTGATGATCCATGAAGTCTAAATATTTCAAAACTTTCTGAAAACAGAAACTAATCTTGGTCCTACCCAGTCTGAGTACTGTGCCTTTATATGGTTCTTTGCTCCAGCTACTAGAAATTTCCTCTCATGCATGAGTTAATCAAGACTACTGAATATTCAGGAGGACCATCTGTGACTCTTAGGGTTGACTTTCTTTCTTTCTTTAAGATTTTATTTATTTATTTGACACAGAGAGAGAGAGAGAGAGACAGAGCATAAGCACGGGGTGTGGCAGACAGAGGGAGGAGAAACAGGTTCCCTACAGAGCAGGAGAGCCCAATGTGGGACTTCAACTCGGGACCTCGGGATCATGATCTGAGCTGAAGGCAGTTGCTTAACCAACTAAGCCACCCAAGCATCTTAGAGTTGACTTCCTGTGCTGCTTTTTCCTCTCCGGCACTCTGTACCGCACACTATCTGCTTTGGCTTCCTGAAACTTACAGTTTGGGAGAAACCTGTAGGTTCAGCCTATATTTTCTTTCCCTAAGCCATAGCTCGGAAACTTTCTCCAGGTAGCAAGCTGGGGAAAGCATAAGGGCTTACCTCATTTGTTTCCCCTCTTTCAGAGATCATCAGTTTCCATTGCCTGCTATCTTGTAACTTGAGTGTCACTGTTTCATATATTTTGTTGGGTATTTTAGTTGTTTTATGCAGAAAAGTAAACCCAGACCATGTTATTCTATCTTGAGCAGAAGTGAGTCTTATTGTTTGTTTTTTTAACTTAATGTTATAGAATAAGCTTTTACCTATGTCACCCACACAATATTTTACTGTGTGGATGAAGTATAGTTGTAAAAAATTTTCCGACATGAATAATGTTTCCATGGACCTTTTTTCTACTCTACCTTTACTGGATAGAATTTTGTATCTAGATTGTTTTCATAGGTATGGAATAACTAAGTTCAAAGGATTAAACATTGTATTAGTTTCCTATGGCTGCTTTAACAAAATACCACAAACTGTATGGCTTAAATAATATATTTTATCATTTTATAGTTCCGGAGTTTAGAAGTCTGAAATCAAGGTTTCAACAATATTGGTTCTTTCTGACGGATATGAAGGAAAATCTTTTCTGTGAGTCTCTTCTAGCTTCTGGTGATTTGCCGCTAATCTCTGGCATTCCTTGATTGATT
The DNA here is from genome assembly GCF_022355385.1 of Mustela nigripes. NCBI lineage: Eukaryota > Metazoa > Chordata > Mammalia > Carnivora > Mustelidae > Mustela > Mustela nigripes. The sequence continues at coordinate 54,029,255 of NC_081571.1, forward strand.
TCTGTCTTCTGACCTTCATATGGCTTCCTCCCTAGGTGGGTGTCTGTGTCCAAATTTCCCCTTTTATAAAGATATCAGTCATATTGACTTAGGGGTCCACCCTACTCTGTATGATCTTATCTTAACTAATTACCTCTACATGATTCTACTTTCAAGTAAGCTCACATCTGAGAACTGAAAATTAGGGTTTCAACATAGGTATTTGGGGAGGACACAATTCAAACCATTAACAAAAATATCTGAACCCTGTTATATTACTTCCAAATTGATTCTAGAAGGGTTATAATAGACAAATTACATATTAAATATGCTTTTTTGCACAAGAATTTAAAGAACTTGCAAAAAATTATAGAATTGAGAAAAGCAATTTTCACCTCATAAAGTATTGTTAGTCAGCAGTTTATTGCTGTTAGATTCATTCTTCTAAAAGTTTTTTTTATAAGTTTCAAAATATATTATAGCACTTTGCCTTTTCCCTTCCCTGAACTCCTTAATCTCCCCGTGGTTCTACTCTGAATTAGAAATATGTTTTCCTTTTCAATTGTCTATTGACTTTCTAACTAAGTGAACTTTCTTTAGATTATTTAATTTGTCTCTTTTCTTCAACCTGCTTTTACAAGTAAATGTTTAAAAAGCGTGTGTACTTCTCCTAAAAGGAAATTAACTCTATCAGCGAATTAGTGTGTGGCTTTCCTAAATTGAGTTGAACTCTATCAGCAAGTGTTATTTTTAAGAGTATTTGCCCCAAAGTCCCTGAAATATTAGCAAACAAGGGAAGTCAGAGAAATTAAAATAAATTTTTATTCACTGAATATCTCCACTTTCATCTCTGTAGCTGTACAGGGTCCAAGTATAACCTGAACTGGAATTTAGAATATCTGAATTTGCACAATTTTCTGGTGAAGCAAACCACCAATAATTGATTTGCATAAAGATTTGTAACTGATATAAATGAAGGTGTCCATTCCGGTACTGGTGTTTGGGAAGATAAGGGATGGGGATGACCAAAAGTTAACTTTCTGAGATATGGACTTCCCATCTCCTCTTTCTTGTCAACCTTCATGATAAATTGTCAGTGTATTAATGCTAACATCCTATGGGTTAAGGAAACCCATAAGGAAAACTGGGTTACCAAGGTAACCAAAAATAATTCAGATTATTCATTCAACAATGTTTAATAACTGTTCTATACTTTGTACTTTGCTAAGTATTAAATACACAGTGGTGAAAAAAAGGTCCTGGTTTCCCTGAATCTTAAAATCTAATCAAGAGAGAAGCAGTAGAAAAAAGAAAAGAAAAAGACTTAAATATACTATTTTTTAAAGATGTTATTTATTTACTTGTCAGAGAGAGAGTGAGCACAAGCAGAGGGAGCATCAGGCAGAAGGAGAAGCAGGATCGCTGCTAAGCAAGGAGCCAAATGCCAGACTTGATCCCAGGACTCTGGGATCATGACCTGAGCTGAAGGCAGATGCTTAACCAACTGAGCCACCCAGGTGTCCCTAAATATACTAATTACTCATGAAAATAATAATGATTTATATGAAGACAGAAGGAACTTAATTCAGATTGGAAGACGTGGTAAGGGTCATCTCAAGAAGTAAACTTCAAACTAATACCTGAGGAACAGGAAGACAATTGCTGGGAAAAGTAGAATGGAGGATCTTTCACATAGAGAAAAGGAAGGAATGAAGGCACTGACATAAGACAAAGCTTAATGCATTCAAATAACTAGGGGACAAGATGGCGGAATATAACGATCAGGACAGATGAGACTGGGTTGCTGAAAAAGGCAGGGGTACAATAATGTAGGACATTATCAGGTCATGTTTACAATTTGGGGTTTCATTCTAAATTACTACAATAGCTAATAATTTTAAAAGTGTGTAAAGTAAGGGTGGGACATGGCTCACGTAACTGTTATAAGAGGAATGGATGATAAAGGATGAAAGAGGAAATAGTAAGTCAAGACAAGAGAGTGGTAGCAGTTGGTATCAGGCAAAGTATATAGAATTGCAGGTGTATTTTTGAGGAAGCACTGGAACCAGCAGGAAAAAGAAGAGCCTTTTTTTTTTTTTTTTTAATGCAACAAAGATCACTGAAGAGAGCCAAAGAGATATCAAAGATCCTCTACTTCTCTGGCTCAAGGCACTAGATAATTTGATGCCACTTACCTATAATAGGGGGACCAGTATAAGGTTAAGATTGACTCAAAGATTGAGAGTTCAGTTTTAGTTAAGTCTCAGATATGTTAAGTTGCCTGTTTGATATTCATGAGATGTCAAGGAGAAGGTAGCTAAAAGTCTAGAGATCCCAAGAATGGCCTGATTTGGGAGCACACATTTGAGAATCACCACCACAGAAATGTTGAAGACCAAGGAGAGAGAGAGTACAAAAACGAAGATAGTCCAAGGCCAACCTCTGTAGAGCTCTGATATTTTAACAAGTGCTTGTTAATGGAACTGGGGAGGAGCATTTTGGAGATCAGAAGACAATCTTTAAGAGAGTGTGGTGTCCAAAAAGCATTTTTTTTTTTTTAATAAATGGTGATCTCTAAAAAAAAAAAAAGAAAGAAGTCGTGGTCTAGACAAGAAGAAGGAGATATAGTGTGCTAATGGCTAAAAGGCCATTGCATTTTGGGATGTAGAGGCTTCTGTGGCTTTAACAAGAGCTGTTTCTTTGGAAAAGTAGGGGGACAATCCATAATAACATGAGTTAAAAAGGTAAAAGTAAGAAGAAGGTAGAAGCAGTGTAGTGGATGCTGCTTATGAGAGTCTGTATTACACAGAAAAGCAGAAAAGCAGAGCAGAGCCAGAAAGGGATGTGGAATCATGGAAAGTTTTGGTTTTGTCTTTTTAAAAAGGTATGATTTATTAGAGCGGATTTGTAAGCAGTTGGGGAAGATCCTTTTGATGAAATAGACTGAATATGCAAGTGAAATGGAAATACCCAAAAAGTAAAAGTCAGAAATTAAGAGGTATTGGCATTTTCCAGGAGGAGGGCTTTCCGTTTGCCATAAAGAAGAGGAAATGACTAAGGTGGTCCAGGTAGATGGAGACTTGTTAAAGTGAGATTATATAGAAAAGAATGAAGGCCAAAGATTTTCTAATATGTTTTTAGCAAAAGTGATATGATCTCACTAATTACAAAACATTTGAAAATAAACTATTATCTGCGTTATATATATGCATGTTTTAGCTTCTATTAAATATATAGCAAATTGGGCGATGGAATTGTCCCATTTTACATGTTGTCTTATAAGGCGATCTTGTATTGCAGCATCTAAATGCCATATTTTTTTTTTTTTTTTTTTTAATTTGAGAGCAAGAGAGCATGAGCAAGGGAGGGGCAGAAGGAGAGGGAGAACCAGACTCTCGGCTAACAGAGGCCAGCTGCGGAGCTCAATCCAGGACCCTGGGATCATGACCTGAGCCAAAGGAGTGATTGAGTCACACAGGTGCCCCCTATATGCCTTAAATTTTTTTTTAAGATTTTATTTATTTATTTGACAGAGAGAGATCACAAGTAAGCAGAGAGGCAGGCAGAGAGGGAGAAGGAAGCAGGCTTCCCGCCGAGCAGAGAGCCCAATGCGGGGCTCGATCCCAGGACCCTGAGACCATGACCTGAGCCAAAGACAGAGGCTCAACCCTCTGAGCCACCCAGGTGCCCCTATATGCCTTAAATTTTAAAGACAGAAATAAAAACCCAACTTATGTGAATGTCTGAGAGTACATTTGATGACATATGCTCTTAGAAACCATCAAAAGTTGAAGGGCTTATGGCTCTAATATAAAGTCAGCTTTATTCCATCTGTAGAAATCTGGTAATACATGCAATAAAATATAATGATCCCAACAAAGGATGTTGTTTTCCATTGTTCCTCTCCCCCCAATATTATTACATCTGCAGAGGAGTTTTGTTTGGTCTTCTCTGTTTAGAAAAATACATTGGTTGTTACGTAATATTTGCTTATCATGGCAAGTAAAAAAAAAAAAAAAGTAACTTCTTTATAAAAAAGTAACTTTTAAGTACTTTATAAAAAAATAACATTTTTATTTTAAGTGTTTATTCTCACCTTTTTCTTTTTCATCTTTAGATTCTCCCTGAAAAACTCAAATTCAGCTTTAGTTCATTTAAGAACCAAACGACTCACTGGGCTTTGGTGCTGTGATGGATTTTCCCTCGTCCCACCTTCCCACCTCGCTTTCCTTCTCTCCTTCCTCCCTTTCCCCTACTTTCCCTCCTTTTTTCTTCTCTCATTTCCTTTCTTTTATCCTTCTTTTTTTTTTCACCTACCATCCTGCCTGAAGACTTGAAGATGAAAAGCTGTTTATTCTAAAATGTCATTTAGAAAGTTCACATTATTATACTATTGGCTACATGAAAAGTGAGCATCGATGATCTTCCAAGGCCACTTTCAATTCTCGGATTCAACATCATTCTAAAATGACCAAGATCCTCATAAATAAGTTGAGAACAGGAAGAAGAGAAAACTTAGCAGTTGTGTGTGTGATGCAATTAGCCATTGCCTTTCTTCTGGTTAAATTAACTGTTTGGCATTTGTTCAGGAGATCCATACACTAGCCTCATTTTGGAACTGGACTTGGAAATCCTAAATATAGATCCACTGGAAGTGATAATCTCAGGAAATGCCAGGATAATTTTCTGGACTAGAGACTAATGAGGCTTGTACTGTGTTTACTTGTTTGAGACTTTTGGTGAAATTTTAAAAATAAGAAACTTTGAATTATAGAAAAGAAAACTAGTATTTTTTCCAACTCAATTAATGAAACCTTAATCAATACCAACTAACACTAAAAATAATTCTTTAAAAAACTATCTTATCTCCTCCCCTATTTTAAACATACTCATCAAACTATATACTTCTATGTAAATGGCAATTATATTTCTAAGTTATATTATCAATATTCTTAGCCATCTTCAGGAGTGATAATCATGCAATCTCCTTTCCTTTGCTGCTCCCGAGATTCAGTTAAGATATTTCCCTGCTTATATTTAGCAAAGTGTTACATGTTGCAACTTAAATTGACTCCTTCTTGTTCTGACTTTAATGAGGATTATCTTCCTTAAAAATTATGGCTCATTTTACAGAATCTCATCAGAACAAATCAAAACCAAGCCAAATTAGAGTAGTCTACATATTCTGTAGAGGTGCAGAGGAGGTTTTTCTTAATGTTTTTCTTAGCTTTTATAAGAAATGTAACTTAATTGAATTTTCAGTAACTGTCAACATTGGTGAGGAGGAAATCATTACAACCTTATATGTATTTTATGACTTCTCTGAAATGAAATAATCTTGGACTTTAATATTATTCTTGACAATGAACAATGTGGCAGCAGGATTAAATTCTGGGATAAATCTACTGCTGGGGAAGCTAAGACTTCAGGAAGGAACAGATTTTTGAGTGAGACTTGAAAGAATGAGAGCAGTTCAGAAGGCAGAAATTCTGAATGCCGTTCTCAGTTCTACATCCATGATGATGTAGGGTCATTGTAAATACCTCTTAAAAATCCATTATTTTGTGTTTCTCCAGTTTCTGAATTATTACCTTTCCTTGTCCTCCTGTTTCTGTTACAGTTTCCTTGTTCTCAGCATCAGCCTGCCTGCTTTCACAATCCTGTTTTTCATAGTGCCTGAAATCAAGGAAATAATTTGGAAAGTTGTTGCAGTAAGTATCAGGATTCAGCCATTTGGCAATATCACATGGCTATGGGAAGGCACTTGTGATATAATGCAAGTTATTTGCCACCAAAAGCAATTCATGTCATAATTTCTCTAAAAAATAAAAAGGAAAAAATGAAAGAGATACAGAACTTGAAGTCATATAGGACTTCTTGTCATGGGGGCATGAAGACTTGCATTAAGCATTTTACCAAAAATCTTCATATAACTTTTATTTTTATTCAAGTATAATTAACATACAGTGTCATATTAATTTCAGGTATATAATATAATGACTCAACAATTCTATATATTTCTCAGTGCTCATCAGAATAAGTATACTCTCAGTCTCCTTTATCGATTTCACTGATCTCCCTACCTGTTTCCCTTCTGGCAATCACTAGCTTGTTCTCTGTGTTTGAGAGTCTATTTTCCTGTTTCTGTTTTTGTTTGTCCTTTTGTTTGATTTCTTATATTTCACATATGAATGAGATCATATGGTATTTTTCTCTGGCCAGCATATTTCACTTAGCATTATACCTCTAGGTATATCCGTGCTGTTGCAAGTGGTAAAGATTTTGCTTTTTTTAATGGCTGAGTAATATTCCATTTTATGCATTTATCACATAATCTTTAGCCATTCATTTTAAATGTTATCTCAAATGTCATCTTTCTGGTAAGATTTCTGTCAGTCGAGATAAATAGTACGAGGTAGAATATGTGAGCAAGGAAGAAAATAGTTTTTATAGAAAAATAATATATTTATATGTCATTTGTTATTTACATGTATATAATTATATATTATAGAAACGGCTACATATATACACACAAAGGACTATATATGGGGTGTATGTACAAGTATAAATATATTTTTTAAAGATTCTATTTATTTGACAGACAGAGATCACAAGTAGGTAGAGGCGGAAGCAGGCCCCCCGCTAAGCAGAGAGCCCAACACAGGGCTCAATCCCAGGACCCTGAGATCATGACCTGGCCTGAAGGCAGAGTCTTAACTCACTGAGCCACCCAGATGCCCCACAAGTATGAATATTTCAAATGATATCCTAACCAATTATTATTATAATCCTTTTTCAGAACACAAATAACTTCCTTTTTATTAGTTAAAAACAAAAATAGAACTTTCTTCTTCACTCTAAACCGAAAGTTTTCCACAATCTCCCAGGAGAGAGTCTTGGAAATGATAGGTCAAATCTAAGTCCACTGCATATGATAGTATTGTCAACAAGCTGACTTGTGACCATTTATGTCATATTGTAAATGAAACGGCTGCTTGACTGTCTGAGATGAAAACCAGCTGTGTAATGGTTGGTTACTCATTGCATTTTAATTATTGTTTATTATCCATAAGAGAGAATTAAAATTATTATAAATGTTTCCTAATGAGCTAAAAAATATGGAAAATATTTTATTCTTGGAAGCATTTTTGACAGAGTGCCTGTTGATATCAGAGTGAAAAAAAAGTCCCATGTGACAATGTCCTTAGGCTATTGTCTATTAAAACCTCAATTAACAATGTGAACTTGATCTGTATTAGTACTAAAAAGATATCCTGAGTTTAAATTACAGCATTATTTTCTGCGTTTCCCATATATTTTATTTACACGGTGAAGACTTCTGATTCACAACCTCTCAGCAGAAAATGCTCAAATCATTTAAACCGTTTCACTGAGGAAGTAAAACTAGGCTTATGTGCAAAAGGAGCAACTCAACTGAAATTTTAAGTGCCTGGTATGTATATTAAAGGCAGTGATAAATTATATTATGGATGTTTTTGCATTGTAGAAGTTGAGGAACAGCCCATATCTATTTTATTTATCAGGACTATTGTATAGCAATTTGATAGTTCCAAATAATTAGGCACTAAATACTTTTGAGAGATTATTTTCTCTTTTATTTTTCAAACTGTGAAATGACTCAAAGAATACTTTTGTTAAGAAAACAACCTGAGTGTAAAAGAAATCTGAATATACTCTTCTCTCTCTGACTTTGCTGTGGCTCATATGGAAAAGCCTTTCCATTTGCATTTAGATGTGATTTCCCCAGTGAAAAGCCTGATATGCTCTGTCCTAGTTTGGAGAAATGATTTGGGTCTTTAGGTCTAACTTAATTTACATAGAATGAAAAAGTTCTTTCCTGAGTAGAAATATAAGGAAAGTTAAATCCTCAGTGTTTTGTGTTTATGTTTTTATTTTCATTATGTCTATAGAAATGCTTTTATATATGTGTTACTCTATGACTTCTTTAATTTGAAAGGCCCTAAAATTCTTCTTCCATTTCTTATGTAATCAACATGAAATCAAATGTGGATATGTATATGTGGATGGCCGAAGACAGGAATGCAAGCTGATGTTTTGTTCAATTTTGCTTTGCTTCCTTGCATCATAGAAAATTTGGACCCAGAGGATATTTAATGATATAGTTCACTTTCATATGTTACAAATGAGAAAATGCACACAGCAGATTTGACTGGCTTATCCAAGAAGATGCATAAAGATGGGGAGCAGGTGACACAGAGCTGAGCCAAAACATATTCTAATGGGTTTTCCACTATCCTACCTCACTCTTCTGAGAGTCCTTTGGGGATAAGAGTCTCTCTTGGTCCCCAACATATTTGGGGATAAGAGTTTTTCTTGGTTCCAAATTATTTTACTGAAGCTTTCAAATCCTGGGAAAGTTCTGATGCATTAATATTTGGACACTTTCTACAAAGTTTAGTTTCATGATAAGACTGTGTCACTTGAAGTCAGCCCAAAGGCTGCTGAAACAATGGCTCTCACTCTCATTCTCAGAATGTTGCCTCAGAAAGCTACTGGTTCAGATAGGAGTCTATAGAAAAGTATAACACAGTGTCACAATTTTGAGGAGTGAGACTTTCACTTATATTCAGATAGTTTCTCTCACAAAGAATAAAACCTGCATGCATGTGAAGGGTGGGCTTTGATATATTGAAGGAATAAATATGTAATTCCACAAAATTTTAATTAATTATCTCAATACTTTGTATGATCATTCCACAGGCATGACCAATTTTTTAAACATGAAGCACAAAATCAGGGGGGATGATATGTGACCAGAAAACTATTTCAATTATATATATTAAGTTTAATATTGACTTTTACTATGGGCAAAATGAAAGAGTATGCAAAGCAATTCCATATTGAGGGTTCTTCTACCAATATGCTCAGAAATTTATACAACTGGACATTTTTCTAAGCACCTATTACCATGAAGCAATTGCCAAGTCACTTTAGTTCAGATGAGATTCTAGGCTGGAAATATCCAGGGGCAGGTTCTCCTGCCTAAACTCTGGCTGTGGGATCTAAAATTATGGCTTGGGATTGAGTCATTCTCAAAAGAAAAACAGTATTGGGGTGCCTGGATGGCACAGTCAATTAAGCGACCAACTCTTGGTTTCAGTTCACATCATGATCTCAGGGTCAAGGGATCAAGCCCCACATGGGACTCCATACTCAGTGCAGAATCTGCTTCAGACTCTCTGCCCCTCTTCCTCTGTCCCTACCTCTATGCGCCCTCTCGTTAAAATAAATTAGATCTTTAGGGGAAAAAAAAAAGAAAAGCAGTATCATCCATAACACCAAGATGTAGCCTCACTTCAAGTCTATGTTAACAATATTTGAAAGGAAAAAAGAGGTAGAATCAAAGCCAGAAAAACTAGTTATTATCATCAATCATATTTTATGTTGCCATCCAGTTAAATGAGACTTACAATTCAAAGACTAAGTTGATTTCTTTTTAGGTTCACATTTGCATACGAAACTCTGGGTCAGCTTCATTTGCATATACATGAATAGGCTACAGAAAATAGCTCTTTGAAAATAATATAACTTTAACACATTCTCAGAAGTCATCGTTTAGCATGAAATAATAAAAAGCAGGCTTCCTTATCTTACAGCATACAGAAAAATCAACTCTAAACGGATTAAAGACAAACATTAGATATGAAATGGTGAAATTCCTAGAAGAAAACATAGGCAGAAACCTCCTTGACATTGGTCTTGGCAATAATTTTTCAAAACTGATACCAAAAGCACAGGCAACAAAGCAAAAATAAGCAAGTGGGACTATGAAAGGTTTTTGCATAGCTAGGGAAATAATTACCAATATGAAAAGGCAACCTATGAAATGTGAAAAAAAATATTTTGTTAACCTTATATATGATAAGAGTTAATATGCAAAATATATAAAGAAGTCATACAACTCAACGAAAAAATTAATAATTCAAATAAAAAATGGGCAAAAGACCTGAAAGACCCTTTTCCAAAGACATACAAATGGCCAATAGATGTATGAAAAGAAGCTCAACATCACTAACTATCAGGAAAATGCAAATCAAAACCACAATGAGATATCACCTGACACCTGTTCGAATGGCTATTATCAAAAAGTGAAAAGACAACAAGTGCTGGCAAGCATGTAGAGAAAAGGAAACCGTTGGTCATGGTTGGTGGGAGTGTAAATTGGTGCAGCCACTGTGGAAAACAGTATAAAAGGTCCTCAAAAAATTAAAATGGAACTACCATATGATCCAGCAATCCCAGTTCTTGTATATATCCAAAAGAAACCAAATTATCTTGAAGAGATATCCATACTCCCAAGTTCACTGCAACATTATTCACAGTAGCCAAGACATGGAAACAACCTATCTATCAACAGATAAATGGATCAAGATAATTATATATATAATATATATATATATTATATATATAATATTCAGCTGCAAGAAAGAAGGAAATCCTGCCATTTGCCACAACTTGGTTGAAACTGGAAGACATTATGCTAAGTGAAATAAACCATACAAAGAATGACGAATACTATATGAATATTTGTCATGTGGAATATTAAAAAAAAAAAAAAGCCAAACTCATAGTAAAAAGAGTAGTATGGTAGTTATCAGGTACTGGGGAGTGAAGGAAATGGGAAAATACTGATCACTTTCAATTATAAGATAAATAATTTCTGGAGACCTAATGTATAGCATGGTGACTATAATTAAAAATAATGTATTGTATATTTGAAATTTGCTAAGATCTCAAGTGTTTGTTACTATAAAAAATAAAGTCAATATAGGAAGTGATATGTTAATTAGTTTGTGGCAATTATTTCACAATGTATACATACATCAAAATGTCACATTATACACCTTAAATATATGTACTTCTGTTCATTAAAAACTTAAAAAATAAATACAACATTAAAAATAGACTTTAAGTTTCAAATGTCAGATCCAAAATTTATTAGCAAATATTGGGCCATGTACTTAAACTCCGTGTCTCTATTTTCTCATCTAAAAATCAGGATATCTACCTCATAGGAATTTCCTAAGTGCAGTAGGCAGTTTCCTTTCCTTTTTTTTAAAGATATTTATTTATTTATTTGTTTGTTTGTTTATTATTTGAAAGAGACAGAGCACAAGCAGGGGGAGGGGCAGAGGGAAAGGGAGAAGCGGACTCCCTACTGAGCAGGGAGACTGATGTGGAACTCAATCCCAGGACCCTGAGATCATGACCTGAGCCAAAGGCTTAACCAACTTAGCCACCCAAGTGCCCCAGGTAGGCAGTTTGTGAAAGGAATCTTGGTATTCATACCCTTGTATAATCCCTTTCCCTCGAATTTGGTTAGACTTAGCATTTCACTTCCACTAGAATATAGTAAATATAATGGGATATTACATCAGATATTAAAGTACAAGACTGTGAACTCCACCTTTCTTATTCTCTCATTCTCTTACTTGCTCTGGGGGAAGCCAGCTACAATATTGTTATCTGTACTATGGAGAGGCCCATGTGGCAAGGACCTGAGGGAAGCCTCTATCCAACAGCCAATAAACAATTGAGATCAGTCTAATGACTCATGGGAGACAAGATCCAACCTCAGGAGGATGTTTGGAGACATCTGACACCTTGATTGCCTCTTTATGAAAGACCATGAGCCACACGTCCCAGCCAGCCAGACCCAGATTCATGCCCCACAGAAACTGTGGAAAACTAAATGTTGTTTTGAGCCATTAAGTTTTGGTTAATCCGTTACCCAATAGATATCTAATGTAATAGTTATCTGTTAGATTGTTGAAATTTAAGTCTGGGATTTAGGAGAAACCACTGAAATTATAAGACATCAAGAAATAGATTCTGCCTTTAATTTGGATGCTTTTACATCATGATTGAGTAGAAAAGAGGATAAGACAAACTTTTGGAGATAACCAATATTTAAGAAAAATAAGATCCAACAGAGGAAAAATAATCCATGGTAGAAGCCAAAAGGAACATAAAGTTGAGGTTAGAATTAGGAGAGAATGTATCATGGATGCCAACTGAGATAATTTCAAGATAAATTTAATACCAAAGTTAATTAATTAACATTGGGGCGGAAGGACAAGGAGTAATATTTGTTAAAATATTACTGACATTTACGGGTGTTTTGCAAGTACTAACTTATTTTGGTCCTTATAATATTAGAATATAATTATTCTCATTTTACAGATAAGAAAGATGTTTAAAGGAGGGAAATATCTTGCCCAAAGTCACATAGTTAGCATATGGAAGCATCAGGATTCAAATCCAAATCTATCTAGCTCCAATCCCTTACTTCTTCCATTAAGATGTAATGACTCTCAGATTCGCAAAGGATAGCTTATCAAGCCCTTTTATATAATAAACCTACTCAGACTGGTATAAAAATCTCTGTGAGATGGTTAGAAAGTTCTTCTTCAGCAATTGGATTGTGCTCAAGCATGTTTGATGTTCTTGAGGGAACCACGTTCTGCCAGGACATTACACATACCATGAAGGCTACTCTTCCCTCCTGTTTTCCTGTCTCCTAAACACCATTTAAACATTACCTCCTCCCCCAGGATTAACCTCTTCTCAGGTGGATGGTAACCAGAAGCTCAGATGGATACTTCCACATTAGCACTTCCTATGCTCTGTTTTAATTTGTTGGTTTGTGTGTCTATTTCCTCCATCATAGGTCATGGCTATATTTTTGGTCATAATTTCTATATGCCTGACTTATAATAGATAATAACTATTTATCAGACATAGACTGAATGGATAAAGGAATGGAAGGACATTGGTTAAATCCCAAAGACTGAGAAAGGGAAATCCCAAATTCCCAAAGAGAAAGGGAAAGGAATGTCAAGCAGAAACAAAAGCATGCATGAAAGTCTGAAAGCATAAAAAAGCATGGGGTATGCAGAAAAGAAAACATTTCCATATGGAAATTTAATGCTCACTTCATCACACATATACAGAATTCAGAACCATATGGTTATGGGATTCGCTAGAAAGTGGCAGGCATGGAGGTAGGAAAACTAAAGATTATAGCAGACACTGTTGGATGTTGTCTAGTAGCCACTCCTCCCTTCCTCCTTTTGATAGAACTGAGTTCAGGAGTTCACCGGCATCTAGGCATGTGCCTCAGGAACAGCTTATTCCTGGGCTTACAAAAGAAGGGGTCCTAAGGCCATCCACATGAGTATAGTCCCCCTAGCCCAATTTAATCTGTGAATGTGATGCAACATACCCAGCCATGCTCTAACGGCCAGCAGAAACTTCGTTCATTTGTATTGATTAGTAACTACCTACTAATCAGAATAATCGCAGACTATCATGACTACCGTCTAGTAATGATGACCACTTATTGAGCATGCTCTGTGCCAAGTACTGTAACAATTGCTTTAAACACCCTACATATGAAAGAACCCTAGGAGCAATGTCTTTGGTAGGGTAAGGAGTCAGGACTAATATAATATCTAGACAACTTACTTCAGTTTTTATTAGCTTCAGTTTTTATTAGCTAAGCTATTTTGTTCAATGGAATCAAGCCCTCTTGGACCCTAGTGATAAGAAAAAGAAAAGATCTATTACATATAGGGGATTACATATGAAAATGGGGGTGCATTAAACAACTACCTTTCCCATCTCAAGCCTGGTCACAAGGGAGAAGATTCTTTTATGACCAGCTGCTCTTCCCCAGACAGACATGGTATTGATTTTAAGGAACCTACCACAGCAGGAGGCTTGGCTGCTACAGGACTTCGGTCTCCATCCCACGTTAATGCTTATGGATAAACCGTCAGGATAGAGATGAGTTTCGGAACATGATCTATAAATGTGTCACCCTCTTCCTGACCAGGCTCCAAAGTAGTTTCCTTTCAGCTCCTGCTCACAAGACCATCAGCTCACAGGCCTGTTGCGTTACTAGACATGAAAACAACGTTAATCTCGTACATCTCCTTCGGATGTCTTGGGTCACTAGGTGTACTGTCCATGAGCAGTAATGATCAGTTCTGAAAGGAATCTTTTCTTCTGAGCAGTAGGTCTCGAGAGTGGGTTTAAAATATTCAGTAAATCATGTTGTAAACAGATGTGCTGTCATGCAGATTTTGTTGTTCCATTTATAGAGGACAGGCAGAGTAGATTTAGCATAATTTTTAAGAGCGGTGGGATTTGGGGAATGGTCAGTAAGCATTTACTTCAATTTAAAGTCGCTTGCTACATTAGTCCCTAACAAGACAGTCAGCCTGTCCTTTGAAGCTTTGATTCCAGGCATTGTCTTTTTCTCTCTAGCTAGGACAGTCATGGATGGTACCTTTTTCTAATTGAAGGCTGTTTTGCTTACATTGAAAATCTGTTGTTTAGTGGAGTCACCTTTATTAACTCTTGCCTAGGTCTTCTGGGTAGCTTGCTGTAGCTTCTCCGTCAGCAACTACTTCTCGCTCTTTCATGCCATGGACATGGCTTCTTTCCTTAAACCTCATGAACCCACCTCAGCTAAATTCACACTTTCCTTCTGCAGCTTCCTTGCCTTTCTCAGCCTTCAGAGAATTGAAGAGAGTAGGGCCTTGCTCCGGATGGATCAGGCTTTGGCTGAAGGGAATGTTGTGGTTGGTTTGATCTTCTCTTCAGATCGCTCAAACTTTCTCTATATCAGCGGTAATGCTGTTTTGCCTTTTTACCATTCGTGTGTTCACCGGGTAGCACTTTGAATTTCCTTCAAGAACTTTGCCTTTACATTCATAGCTTGGCTGACTGTCCAGTGCAAGAGACCTAGCTTTCAGCCTGACTCGGCTTTTGACATGCCCCCTTCACTGGACTTCCTCATTTCTAGCTTTGAATTGGCAGTGAGAGCCCTGTTACTCTTCTTTAGCTTGAACACACAGAGGCCATTGTAGGGTTATTAATGAACCTAATTTCAATACTGTTGCATTTCAAGGAATAGGGAGGCTTGGGGAGAGGGGAAAAGGGAATAGCTGGTCAATGGAGTAGTTAGAACACACATGACATTTATCTATCAAGTTCACCATCTTATATGGGTGTACTTGGTGGTGCCTCCCCGAAATGACTATAGTAGCATCAAAGATCACTGATCACAGATCACCATAACAATTATAATAATAGTAATGGGGGCACCTGGGTGGCTCAGTGGGTTAAGCCTCTGCCTTCGACTCAGTTCACGATCTCAGGGTCCTGGGATCCAGCCCCGTCATCGGGCTCTCTGCTCAGCAGGGAACCTGCTTCTCCCTACCCCTCCACCTGCCTATCTACCTACTTGTGATCTCTCTCTGTGTCAAATAAATAAATAAAATCTTTTTTAAAAAGCCAATTATAATAATAATGAAAAGTTTTAAAAGGATGTGCGAATTACCAAAATGTAACACAGAGACACAAAGTTAGAAACACTTGCTTAACGCAGGGTTGCCACACACCTTCAGTTTGTTTAAAAAAAAAAAAAAGGCAATCTCTGCAAAGCACAGTAAAATGGAATGTGCTTGTGCTTTGTGGGCATGGTAGATGTTTAAGACTTTCTCAGGGAATGGTTGTGGTTTCTTCAGACATCACTCGTTCATTACTGGTCATGTATCGCGGCAGACAAAGTCCTCCCTGGATGGCTACTTACAAAGCTCTGCCATCCCAGACTCTGGCATCCTTGGTATGCTCCTCACAGAATATCCTCTAAATTGGGACCCTATCATCCTTCTAGGCAGCCTGCTTGAACGCTCCTCTTAATCACCCGTGCTCAGCCTTCGACTGAATAGACAGCTACCGTCTCTCACTTTAAAGCTTGGTCAGGCTTGAGACAAGCTTTCTTGCTTCACAGACTCCAAGGAACACAAGTAAAGCTGTTTGACTGTTCTCCTTGAAGCATTGTCTAAATCCGCACCTGGGGAAAACATGAAATATCTCCCAGATTTCTGAAAATCCCTGCTGCCCTACTTCTGCAGCCTTTCTTCTCCAAGCCCTATTTCTGTTTGCCCTTGAACTGCGGGCTAATGGACTGAAAGAGCCCACTCATAACCAGAGCTGTGGCGAACCTTGTAGATTTTACTCCAGATTTTGTAGGGGCAGCAGGGGCAATATTGAAATCACACTGCTGACAGTAAATCACATTGTGCACACAAACTTTTTTTTTTTTTTTAATCTTGTAAAGCAGTTCAGGTTTCTCTTACTCCTGCTCCCTAATTTGCCTACACAAGATCAAAATTTCTCAGCATAACAAAGGCCGTTTTGACAAAAAGGATTCATCCTCAAACGAAAGCAATAGTGTTTATAAATATCAAAGTTTCTTTCTTGCATAAATGTGTGTGTGTGTGTGTATTTAACTTGGCAGAAAGCAGTACATGATGGATTTCCTTGCATTTTAATTTGAATAATGCTGAAAAGGCAAAAAAAAAAAAGTTAAAAGTTACTCACAAAGTCATTATTACTTTAAATATTTATTATGTGCCTGTGTCTGCACACACACATGTGAAACAGGAAGCAGAGGGCTACCTCAGCTCCCACTTTAGCAGTGTGGTGTCTTCCCAGGATTTTTTTAGGCTAATACAGACATTTGCCTGTATGCACATAAACATGTGTACCGTTTTTTATACAAATATAATCATGTGAAACACGTTCGTCTACTAGGTTTTGTTGTCTCCCTTATTAATATATCATTAATGTATTTCTGGGCAGTAGATATTCCTATTTGATTTTACAGTTCCAGAGTATTTCCTTTTATGAATGGATTTAGGCTGTGGTGGCCACACCTCTCAACTCCTCACAGTTTTTCTTTCCTTTTTTTTTTTTTAAAGTTTTATTTATTTATTTGAGAGAGAGAGAAAGAAAAAGAGAGAGAGCTGGGGGAGGGGCACAAAGAGAGGGAGAGAGAAACCCAAGAGGCTCCACTCTGTATTCAGGTACCATCTCACAACTCTGAGATCACAACCTGAACCAAAATCAACAGTATAACACTTAAGCGACTGTACTACCCAGGCGCCCCTCCTCCCAAAGTTTTCCTGGTCTTGGATAGTACTGCATCTGGGTTGAGCACACCTTTTTCAAAATGTTATGACTATGTTGTCTTTATTCTTCTACATGAACTTAATAATTTTTGAAAGGTCAAAGAAAATCAAATGTCCCACATTTAGAAAATGTAGAAATTAATTAAAAGGTGAATTAGCATTTTAAAATAGTGTTTTCCTATCCAGGAATGTGACATGCCTTTGATTCATTTATATTCTGGTTGTTTGTTTGATTGACTTTATGTCCCCCAATAAAATTGTGCAGATTTGTCTTAAATGTCAGGCATGAGAAATGATAAATGGGGACTAACATGTTGTCAGAAGTCTTGCAATTCAATCCAGAAACTAATTTCTAGATAATAAATTTAAAAGGCTGCCTTTGTGTTCCTGTTTCTCAAAAAATTTCGGTTTTTAACATTCTAATAGCTTCAAAGGCATGCCAACTCTTGTCATTGCCAGTTTCATTCAATAATGTAAATAATCTAAATTGTGAGAAGGAATTATTTTCCCCTAGGAGGCTCAGTAAAGGGATTCAAAATGTGTTCCCTAATATATGTGTGTTTTTTTTCCCCCTGAATTGTTTTCATGCAATGAAGTTTGCTTGTCAGCCTTAGAAGTCCCAAACATTTCTTTTAAATTGAATCGTCTTAATGAAGTATCCATGGGATGCAGATCAGGGCAATGATAAAAATTGGTCCTGATTAAAAATAAAAAGTGCCCCCCCTTTTTTATTGTTGTTTACAGTAAATGCTTATTTGGAGAAAGAACTGGTTCATCCCCTCACTTTGTGGATGGATTTTTTTTTCCCCCCAATGGGCCTTTCTCTGGCCTCTGAACTGCTGCTGTAGTATATTTCCCTGAAAATGATCTTGACTGGAGCAGAAGGAGGGAACTGTATGCTTAAATTAAAGTTTTTCTCTTTCTCGCCCCCCCCACCCCAGAAAATCCAGATAAGCTAGATAATTATTCCATATAATTATATGAAGTAATCAAATAACCTAGATAATTATTTCAGATCTTTACCATAATATTTTGTGTTCATATGGAACATTTACTTCCAGTACTCCTAGGAAGTTACTATGTAATGTAACAACGACAACTGTGCCACTTTTCATGGTCCTGGTTAACCATGTGCAAAGGATAAAAGTTTTAAAAGAACTTGGCTTATATGTGAAACTCTGTGTGTACACCATACATGGATGCTAAGAATTCTACTACATTACTCTTAGCAGTTAAATCACATTTTGGTGGGAACACAGAAACTACTCTCTTTGTTTAACAAGAAGGGATTTATTGGAATTAGATACCTAAATCGCTTATTGTAAGGCTGAGGGAACAAAGGCCAGGGTGTGGCACTGTTGGCTTTTAGGAAGGTGGAAAGTGTGGGGACTCAAAAAAATGTCACTGAAGCTCTCATTTGCCCCAAGCATGAAAGCAGATGACTCACAGGAGGTCCTCTAGAAGATGCTCCAAGCTTTACTTACCTCTGCAGTCTGACAAACATCTCATCTGTTGCTTGTAGAAGAAGAAGAATTAAAAAAAAAAAAAAAAAAAAGACTTCGATTCTGTCATTTATGTCTTTTGTGACTGAATCTCTCCTTGGAATTAAACATACATCTTTCAACAAAGGAGTCTGGGAAATGTAGTTTTCAGGCTTCAAACTATGGGGTATAAGGAGGATCTTAGTAGGACAGGGTTGGTACTCGATATCAACAGACAGTATCTCACCCAAATGCTCTTTAGCATGAGTCCTAAGATTGTAATTTCCCAATGGAGACCTATAATACACATATTTATTTCAAGTTTGGTCAACACTATAAATTTCAGCTTGATCTAAACTCATCTGGATGCCCTGATTTCCTAGGTTAAAAAAAATCCTAAATTAATGTTTCCTCAATAGGCAGCCCCTGTTGGCATTACCCTCTTAAAGAATGGCAAAAGTTTACCTGGCTGGCTCAGTCAGTAGGCCATGCAAATTTTGATCTCGGGGTTGTGAGTTCAAGCCCCACTTTGGGTGTAGAGATTGTGTAAAAATAATTTTATTTATTTATTTATTTATTTATTTGTTATTTGAGAGACAGCAGGGGGAAGGGCAAAAGGAGAGGAGGAGAGAGACCCTCAGGTACATTAAGCACTCAGCCTGGAGCCCTGCACAGGTTTGGATCTCATGACCCTGAGATCATGACCTGAAACCAAGAGATGGATGCTTAACCAACTGAGCCACCTAGGTGCCCCAAAATAAAAAATATTTTTAAAGATAGAAAATGGGGGTGCCTGGGTGCCTCAGTTGCTTAAGCAGCTGCCTTCAGCTCAGGTCATGATCTCCGGGTTTTGGGATCCAGCTCCGCATCAGTTCTCCTTGCTCAGCAGGGAGTCTACCTCTCCGTCTCCCTCTGCCTGCTGCTCCCCTTGCTTGTGCACATGTGCTCTCTGTCAAATAAACAAAAATAAAATCTTAAAAACAAACAAACAAATAAATAAATAAAATAAAATAAAATGGTTTAAAAACTCCTTTCAGAAATGGCCTAGCAGAGCTTATTTATATCTTTTCTGCTATCAATTTCTTCTGCTATGGCAGTGGGATGATGAGCTGTAACACTTGGCTAGCATTTCTCCCAGCAACAAGCCAAATTAATATAGCCCCATTTCGCTTGGGTCACTTGTCTATGTAAGATTAGTGTGTTTTCTAATCTGTCTGGGTGGTTTGTAATAACTGAAATTCTTGTCCGTTTTATTGAATTATTCATGGAATTGATTTGAATCTTATAGATAGTGCTATCTTTAAAGGCTTAATTTGATTATTCACAGATGGACTTCATAGAATTTTAAGTTTTTTTAAATTCCAGTTAGTTAAGATACAGTATAATATTAGTTTCAAATATACAATGCAATGACTCAACACGTCCGCACAATACCCAGTGCTTACCACAAGTACAGTCCTTACTCCCCATCACCTATGTCATCCATCTCCCCATCCACCTCCCCTCTGGTAACCATCACTTTGCTCTCTATAGTTAAGAGTCCATTTCTTACCTCTCTCTATTTTTTTCCTCTGCTTATTTGTTTTGTTTCTTAAATTCCACACCAGTGAAATCATATTTCTTTCTCTGACTGACTTCATTTAGCATTACACTCTCTAGCTCCATCCATGTCATTGCAAATAGCAAGATTTGCATTTTTTATGCCTGGGTAATATTCTATTATATATATATTCCCCTACTATATATTTTTATCTTTATCTTATATTTTACCACTTCTCTTTTATCCATTCTTCCATCAATAGACACTTGGGCTGTTTCCATAATTTGGCTATTGTAGATAATGCTGCTTTAAACATCAGGGTTGGAATTAGTATTTTTATATTCTTTGGGTAAATACTTAGCAGTGAATCTGCTGGGTTATAAGGCAGTTCTGTTTTTAACTTTTTGAGGAACCTCCATACTATTTTCTAGAATGTGCTTTCTCACAACAGGACAAGAGGGTTCTCTTGTCTCCGCATCGTTGTCAGCACCTATTGTTTCTTGTGTTGTTGCTTTTAGCCATTCTGACAGATGTGAGGTGATATCTCTTTGTAGTTTTGATTTGCATTTCCCTGATGATCAGTGATATTGAGCATTTTTCATGTGTCTATTGGCCATCTGTATGTCTTCTTTGGAAAAATGTCTATTCATATCTTCTGTCCGTTTTTAATTGGTTTATTCATTTTTTAGATGTTGTTCTATAAATATTTTTCTTTAAATATTTTGGATAAAAACCCTTTACCAGTTGTGTCATTTAGAAATATCTTCTCCCGTTCCATAGGTTGCCTTTTAGTTTTATTGATTCTTTCCTTTGTGGTGTAAAAGCTTTTTATTTTGATCAAGTCCTCACAGTTTATTTTTACTGTTAATTCCCTTGCCACAGGAGACATATCTAGAAAGAAGTTGCTAAGGCCATTTTCAAAGAGATTATTGCCTGTGTTCTCCTCCAGGATTTTTATGGTTTCACATTTAGGTCTTTAATCCATTTTGAGTTTATTTTTGTGTTTTATGTAAGAAAGTTGTCCAGTTTCATTCTTTTGTATGTGGCTGTCCAGTGTTCCCAATACCATTTGTTGAGGAGACTGTCTTTTTCACATTCTTTCCTGCTTTGTCAAAGAGTAATTGACCATATAGTTGTGAGTACATTTTGGGTTTTTCTATTCTATTCTGTTCTGTTATATTCATCTGTGTATTTATTTTTTTGCCAGTACCAGACTGTTTTGATCACTATAGCTTTGTAATATAACTTAAAGTCCACAGTGGCGGTGCCTCAGACTTTGCTTTTCTTTTTCAAGGTTGCTTTGGCTATTCAGGGTCTTTTCTGGTTCCTAAATTTTAGGATTGTTTGTTCTAGCTCTGTGAATAATACTGTTGGTATTTTAATAGAGACTACATTAAATGTGTAGATGGCTTTAGATAGTAAAGACATTTTAACAAATATTCATTCTATCAGTCCATGAGCATGGAATGTCTTTCCATTTCTTTGTGTCTTCTTTAAGGTCTTTCACCTCTTTGGTAAAGTTTATTTCTAGATATCTTATTGGTTTTGGTGCAGTTGTGAATGGGATTATTTTTTTAATTTCTCTTTCTGCTGCTTCATTATTGGTGCATAGAAATGCAACTGATTTCTATACTTTGATTTTTGTATCCTGTGACTTGACTAAAATCGTTTGGGTCTAGCAGGATTTTTTGGTGGAGTCTTTTGGGTATTCTATATAGAGTATCAGGTCTCTGCAAATAGTGAAAGTTTTACTCCTTCCTTGCCTTTTTTGGATGCCTTTTATTTCTTTTTGTTGTGTGATTGCTGTGACTAGGACTTCCGGTACTATGCTAAAGAACTGTGGTGAGAGTGGACAGCTCTATCTTAATCCTGACCACAGAGGAAAACTCTCAGTTTTTCCCCACTGAGGATGATATTACCTCTGGGTTATTTTTGTTTTGTTTTGTTTTGTTTTTTAATATATATGGCCTCTATAATGTTGAGGTATGTTCCCTCTAAACCTAGTTTGTTGAGGGTTTTTTTTTTTTTTATCATGAACGATGTTGTACTTATCAAATGCTTTCTCTGCATGTATTGAAATGACCATGTGGTTCTTATACTTTCTTTCATTGGTGTGATGTTATCACATCAATTGATTTGTGAATATTGAACCACATTTGAAATCCAGGAATAAATCCCATTTAATCATCGTGAATAATTTTTTTAATGTATTGTTGGATATCTGGTGTTGGTATCAGGGTAATGCTGGCCTCATAGAATGAGTTTGGATGTTTTCCTTCCTCTTCTATTTTTTGGTATAGTTTGAGAAGAATAAGTATTAACTCTTTTTTTAAAGTTTAGTAATATTTACCTGTGAAGCCCTCTGGCCCTAAGAGTTTGCTTGTCGAGAATTTTTTGATTACTAATTCAATTTCTTTGCTGGTTATTGGTCTGTCCAAATTTTCTATTTCTTCCTGTTTCAGCTTTGGTGGTCTATATGTTTCTAGGAATTTATTCATTTCTTCCAGGTTATCCAATTTATTGGCATATTGTTTTTCATAATATTCTTTTATAATTGTCTATATTTCTGTGTTATTGTTTGTTATTGCCCCTCTCTCATTTGTGATTTAATTTACTCGGGTCCTTTCTTTTTTCTTTTTGATAAATATGACTGAAAGTTTTATCAATTTTATTAATTTCTTTGTAGAACTAGTTCCTGGTTTCGTTGACCTGTTCTACTGCTTTTTGTTTGTTTAGTTTCTACATCATTTATTTCTTCTCTAATCTTTATTATTTCCTTCCCTCTGATGACTTTAGGCTTCAATTGTTTTTCTCTTTCTAGCTCCTTTAGGTGTAAGGTTAGGTTGTTTATTTGAGATTTTTCCTGCTTCTTGAGGTAGCCCTGTATTGCTATATACGTCCCTCTTAAGGGATGCTGCATTCCAAGGTTTTGGACCATTGTGTTTTCATTTTCATTTGTTTTCACATTTTTTTAAAACTTCTTCTTTGATTTCCTAGTTGACCCATTCATTGTTTTTTAACTGTTGTTTTTAACAACTGCGTGTTGTTTAACTTCCATGTATTTGCTGTCTTTCCAAATATTTTCTTGTAGTTGACAAGACATAGTTTCATGGGGTTGTGGTCAGAAGAGGTGCATTGTATGCAGTTTTTGAAATATATTATCCATTTCCATCCAGTATATCTGGAATTTTGTAATCCTGGATATGTTCTAGCAACATCATTCTGAGTCACTATGAGAATCAAGATCCAAAACCTTTAGGCAGCGGATTTCCACTGATACCCCCTAATTTTCAGCTCCAGCTCTTATAAAAGAACTTCATATGAGTTTTAAATATTTGTTAACATCAAAATATCCACTATAATTTAAAAAATTTTGTCCCTGGATTATTTTTCTCTTCTGTGTAAAGAGTAACAAACAATTTAAGCAAATTGCTGGCATGAAAAATCCAGAAATGCTGACATAAACTGAAAGAAAAAGGTCACAAGTTAATGTTATTCTACTGAATAATTTAAAGAAAGCTCACAATTCAATCAATTATCTAGCTTTTAATTTCCTAGAATAACAATTTTATAATTTTGCTTGATATTTAAGAATATATTCTGTCTCTCTCTGAATTGTTTATGGTCACAACTATGGTTTGAACTATAGAAAATATTAATAATATAAAATCATTTCTGATATATTAATATGTAACAGATTTCAAAAGACTATAATCTGATCCCATTTTTTTTTAAAAGGTAAGAAGATGATTTGTATTCTTAGAAAACAATTAGTTATCACTGGCCAGTGATACTATTATTGAGTCTAATATTTCTGTGTGGTTTCTGCCTTTTCCTGAATACCTTTTGTTATTAAACATACTTGTTTTTAAACAAAGGAAGAAGACTTCATTTATAATATTTCATTGGAAAATCAAATAATCTTCTCCCTTTGAATTTACATATTGCAACTGATTTTTTTACAAAAGTACAATGCCATTGCTGTGGAAAGGAATCATTTTTCTAACAAGTTATGCTGTAACAATTGTATAAACATGGGAGGAAAATGAACTTTGATGAATGTTTTACATTCTATACAAAATTAACCAAAGTGGATTTTAGATATTGAATCTAAAGTTATAACACTTTTAGAAGACTACATTCAAAAAAAGAGTCTTTGTGACCTTGGTTTATTCAAAAATCACTTTTGTGTGATGGTAAAAGCATAATCTGTTACAAAAATATTGAAAAGTTGGACTTCATCAAAATTTAAAACTTCTGCTTGTCAAAGACACTGTGAAAGGAATAAAAAGCCAAGTCACAGATTCAGAGGGACTATTTGCAAATCCTATGTTTCATTTATACTCTTATAATGTTAAACATATAATTATCATATAAACAAGCCATTTCCCCTGCTAGGTATTTATTGAGGAGAAAAGAAAGTATATGTGCATTAAATATTTGTACATAAATATTCATTGGAGCTTTATTTACAATAACCCAAAACTATAAATAACCCAAATGCCCATTAAAGGTGAATGGATAAACAGATTGTGGTGTATCTAATACTGTATGTAAAATGGAACTCTACTTAGCAATAAAGTGGAATTAGCTATGGATATATGCAACATGAATGAATCCCAAAATAATTGAGTTAAGGCAACCAAACCAGAAGAGTACATACTGTTTAATCCTGTTTACACAGATCTAAGAAAATGCAAAGTTATCTAAAAGTAATTTATAGCAACAGAAAGAAAAAAATGGTTGCCTTGATATAGGTGAGCTGGAAGGGTCAAGAATGAGCAACTTTCAGGGGGAATGGTGGATATATTTATTATCTTGATTTTATTAACAGTTTATAAATAACACATTATTACATGCATTTTTAGATTATCATGTATTTATATATTATATATTATATGCCTAATATGTATAATACACATATGTATGTATATTATATATTATTAATGTATTATATATTACATATTTTATATCTATTATATGCATATAAATTTGTCAAATTGTATACACTAAATATGTGCATTTTGTCTTATGTCAATTATACCTGAATATACTGATTATCTCTATATATCTATATAGAGATAAATATATATCTATATATATTTTTGGAGATATATATATACACATATATATACATATATATATACACATAAGACAAAATGCACATATATATATATATATGCATAGATATATTAGTTCTCTATTAGTATGTTACAGATTCCCTTTGGCTACCACTAATTTATTGTCTGTGTTTTGATTCTGTTTTATGTTTGTTGTCCATTTGTTTTGTTTTTTTAGGTTGTACATTTAAGTAAGATCATATGATATTTGTCTTTTTCTGTCTGACTTGTTTCACTTAGCATAATAGCCTCTAGGCCCATCCATGTTGTTGCAAATGACAAGATCTTGTTCATTCTCTCTTTTTATTATTGAACAATGATTAACATACAGTGTTATATTAGTTTCAGGTGTACAACATAGTGCGTCAACAATTATTTTCTTTTTTTTTAAAGATTTTATTTACTTATTTGTCAGAGAGAAAGAGAGTACACAGGCAGGAGGAAGAGCACGCAGAGGGAGAAGCAGACTACCCACCGAGCAAGGAGCCCATTTCAATAATTGGTCCCAGGACCCTGGGATCATGACCTGAACTGAAGGCAGACACTTAACCAACTGAATCACCCAGGTATCCCTGATTCAATAATTCTGTACATTACTCAGTGCTCACCATGATAAATATAGTCACCAGCTGTCATTACCCTATGTTATTACAATATTATTAACTATATTCTCTATGCTGTGGTTTTCATCTCCATGACTTACTTATAACTGGAATTTTGTACCCCTTAAACCCCCTTATCTAAAGATTTCATTCTTGGGGTGGCTGGGTGGCTTAGACAATTAAGTGTCTGACTCTTGATTTAGGCTCAGGTCATGATCTCAGGATTGTGCAATTGAGCCCTGCTATGGGTCCCACACTCAGCAGGAAGTCTGCTTCTCTCCCTCTCCCTCTTTCCCTCCTCTGCTTGCTCTCTCTCATAAATAAATAAATAAATGTGTTTTTTTTAATAAAAAATAAAGGTTTCATTATTTTGTATGGCTGAGTAATACTCTTTATCCATTCATCCTTTGTCCATTCATCTATTGATGGACATGTAAACTGCTTCTATATCTTGGCTATCATAAATAATGCTACAGTAAACTTAGGGGTGCATATATATTTCTAAATTGTTTTCATTTTCTTTGGCTAAATGTCCAGTAGTATAATTATTGGGTCATATGGTATTTCTATCTTTAATTTTTTTAGGAACTTCCACACCGTTTTCCACAGTGGTTTTACCAACTTATATTCACGAGAGTTCCCTTTGCTCTACATCCTCACTAACACTTGTTGTTCCTTGTCTTTTTGACAGTAGCCATTGGTATGAGATAATATCTCACTATAATTTTGATTTGCATTTCCCTGATGATTAATGATATTGAGCATCTTTTCATGTCTGCTGGCCATCTGTAGATATAATACTGTATATAAAATGGAATTCTACTTAGCAATAAAGTAGAATTAACTATTGATATATGCAACATGAATGAATCCCAAAATAATTGAGTTAATGCACCAAACCAGAAGAGTACATACTATTTAATTCTACTTACACAGATCTGAGAAAATGCAAAGTTATTTAGTCCTACCATTTTATTTCTAGTCAACTAATGACTTTCTTGGGTTCCTTTGTTTTAAGAGAAGTTTTGGAGATTACACATCTGGGGAATTTGAGACAAACAAAGGATGAAAAGTTGTTGTAATGTCAAGGCTTAAGAAACAAGAACACTCTTAGGTCTATTATATTCCTTCCCACAATGGAAGAATCTGGCAATGAGTTGTTTTTTTTTTTTTATCTCCAATACCACTAATAGCATTTATTTAGCCTTTAGCATAAATAAGGTAATATTATAAGAATTATAAGTTTTTAACAAGATATCCTATATACTATTATATGAATACAAACAAAAAAATTAATTTCAGTTTTATTTCTTATATACAGTCTTCATAATGAATAAGCCATAAATAATAAACCTTTCTAAAAATAGACCAAAGGGAGTATGAATTTGGAAAAATAGCTTAATCTTTCCAGTTCTTATGTTATTTCAGCTACAAAATGAGGTTTACAAAAGGCTTTAAGACTTAAATGTAATATTTAATATTTCTAAATTTAATATTTATGATCCTACAGAAAATCACTTTTTTCTTTGCAATTTAATTCATCATAACAAGATGTTACTTTTAGAAATACTCCATTGAAGACTAAATTGTTTAAAAATTCACGGCTTCATCAAAATACTCTTCAGACCAGTATGGAGAATTAAAGAAATAGACTGTGAGCTCCATGAGGGGAAATCTTAGCATTCTACCCCCATGATCAGACACACTGCAGGTGCTAAGGAA
Organism: Mustela nigripes; assembly: GCF_022355385.1. Taxonomy (NCBI): domain Eukaryota; kingdom Metazoa; phylum Chordata; class Mammalia; order Carnivora; family Mustelidae; genus Mustela; species Mustela nigripes. The sequence goes on from NC_081571.1 coordinate 54,056,726, forward strand.
ATAAAGATTCAAAGAACAAAGGTTGAGAAGCTGGACCTCAAGCACAACTCCACAGAAAACCAGCTGGTGTTCATTCAGCCCTCATATTCCTTGTTTATAAAATGGAATGTTTCTGATGGATCCCATTAACTATGACTTTTAATTGGAATAGAAATTCATTTCATACTGGCCAGTCCTCTCCACCTCTGCCCGCCCCCCCCAAAAAAGATGATTGGATTAGAATTTATTGACACAAGAAAGTATTGAAAATATTCAATTCAAAGAAAGATTCAAATTCAAAGAAAGATTCAAATTCAAAGAAAGAAAGTATTTAAAGTATTCAGATGTCCTTCCCCCCACACACAACCCAGGACTGGCTGACAAAATCCTAACAATGACCCTGCTCCTATCACATCTCTGTCCACACAGTCACTGTGGCCAAGGACATGTAGCTAAACTTTGGATAGGCGAGCCCTGTGTCATATCTCTGCACCTTAATGCTCGTTAACCATGGAAAGGGAGGAGAGGGATCACTCCATCCAAATCCCATGGAATGATTTTCCTTAGAGATTTCCTTACAAAAAAACAAAACAAAACAAAACAAAAAAACAAAAACAGAGAGAGAGAGAGAGAGAAAGGGAAACTGGATATGTAAGAACAGCCTCTGTCCTTTGGATCATGGAGTAAATCATGGATCACAGAATAAATACCCCACCATATTTTTAAAATGATGAAATACTAAGTCCTGTTTTCAAGACTTAACATCTACTAAATAATCCTTATTAAGTAATCCTTCTCCCTTAGGACGGTATATCTTAAATGTAAAGGTCAGTCATGTCAGAATACCGTGCACTACTATTAATCATTTTATAAGTGAAAACACACACACACACAAAGTCTTGAAGTACCCAAATGCCTTCAGAGAGGCTTAAGGAAAGTTGCTTTGTGGTCTAAATCCTCTTACCCCAGACACGATCTCCAAGAATGTGTTCTCAACTGGACTTGATTAAATCTGCACTTTTGTTGTTTCTTTGTTTAGCTTATACTAACCACACTGGCACACTTGGGCCTGCTTCCAAGCAGTGTCTTTGGCAGTAACGCTCCTGTCTACACAGCCTGTTCTCCAGGCAGGGACCATATAACAGAATAAATTCAGCCCTGGAGACCGATGTTTATGTTTTCATAAAACCAAAGTTAGTCAGTAATCATTTCTGAATTACCATGGTATCTTCTTTACTTAATTTAGAATAAAGTTTGATTTTTTTCTTAAGGCTTCTATGTTTTGAGTATATAAGCCCTAACCTTTATAAATGAGGTTTACTGAATGTGATTGAAGTACATGCCAAGTTAAAAAAAATAAATTAATTAAATTAAGAGTAGCCAGAAAGGAGAAAAGTGAGAGAATTCTGAAAGCTTCTTCCCAATCATGTTGTAATACCATGCTTGGAACCCAATCTAAAAAATCATGTCAGAAGGATTTTTATCAGCATTGTTTAGACTGGAGAGAGAAAACTTGGGAGTGCCTTAATCGCTGTCTTCCAGTGTATGAAGGGTTTCTATGAAATTGAAACATTCCTGTTTCCCTTTCCATGGTGAACTGAATGAAACAAAATAGCATTAAATGAAGTCAGAGGCAATTTAGGTTGGACATAATGAAGAACTTCTTGGCTATCAGAATTGTAACAGCAGAGTTGCATCCCTTGGAGGCAAGGGATGGCGGGGAGCCCTTTGTTCTTCATGGTAATCAAAAACAAAAAGAAAAAAGAAAAGAAAAAGGGAGAGAATGCTTTCTGCAGTACACTCAGCTGAAATGGTCGTATCTGCCCCGCAGGTAGTTGGTATTACTTCTCTGACTTTGTCACTCTGGCCCTTTGTCTTACTTATTTGTCTTTGCCAACGGATCCCCGGCTTTATCTTGGACCACAAGATTTTTAAGCCTTTTCCAAAGAAAGACTGCAAAGACACTGAGCGGAGCTGGAGCTGCACATCCAGGGCTGCTGATTTCTCACATGTGGTATAACTTAACAGAATCCGGGACATGTGGTGAAGCCAGACAGTTGTATAATTTGGGGATCACATGACTTCCTCGTATCCTTTCTGTAGGGAGTGAAAGTAATTCCAGCACAGAAAATTAGGATATTGGGGGAGGAAACACGGCTCTCCTTCTCCTGTGGTGAGGGTCATAATTGCCTGGATAACAAGGCATAGACATGGTTAGGGTACTCCAGGGGTTAGACGATGGGGGGAGGCAGGTTCCGTGAAGACGGAAGCGGCCCAGGAGATGCTGCCCGGGCCTGGAGGTAAAAGTTCATTGCTATTTAAGGGCACTCCGCAGAAGTTAGGTTCTGGAAATATGCACAAACCTGGCTGAAGTCTCAAACATTGTTCCCCATGCCATCCTGAGAGCAGCTGAGAATGGAAGGGAAGTGCCAATCACACAAGGAAAAGGAGAGCACGAATTGACATAACAGTAAAGGGAACTGGCAACAACACGTCTTGGAAGCGGAAATGCAGCTCGGGAGATGAGAAATGACCTACCAGAGTAGAGAAAGCTGAAACCCAGCATCTTAAGAGGTGAGTCCTGGCAAGAAACAAGATGACTCACTCCTGGAGTACTAAGGGTTTTAGGCAGAAAGTGCTGTGCAAACTGGGGAAAGGCCTGAGAGCCTGAACACAGATGAGTTGATGCTTTATGAACAGAACGATCAGAAGGACCAGTTCTCATTCAGCCAAAACAATTGTCCCTCCTGTGCACCTACAAGAGTGGGGGATTTACTCCCTGCAGAAATTGTGCCAGAAAGGTCCTCGCTCAGGGACACCAGGCACAGATGAGACTGAGCGAGGTCACAGCACACATGCCAAAGAGTGAGTCCTCTTTACCCATCCAGACCTGCCTGTCAAGGCACAGGATCAAGAAAATTCTCCAGAGAAAAAAGAAAAGTGCAGATAGGGGGGTCCCTCACTGTGACAACAGGCCTCACCCACAGATTTAATGCCTCATTTTTTAGCTGATCAGCTGATATTTGGGGAAAGCTTCTACCTCTATCATGAAGACTCGAAAAGACACCATCCTCATACATGTTGAAAAGGATACGTCTGAAAGTAAAAGAAACAAAGCAGGAAAAAAAAACTAAATTACTATCTTTAGAAAAAATATTAAAAGTATTTCATGCAATAAACATATACTGTTTTCAAGAGAGCAGTTCAACAGTATGGAAAGATTAAATACAATAAATGGAAGTTAAAAAATTTCAAAGATTGAGAAGATAAAGTTAGGGAACCCACATAGTAGGATAAAAAATCCAAGATAAACAGTAGAACATAAATAAGAATCCTGAGTGCTAATTTGGATTTGCTAATCTAAAAAAACCAAGATAAACAGTAGAACACAAATAAGAATCCTGAGTGCTAATTTGGATTTGCTAATCCAAAGTGGTTACTCTTTCCAGTATCCTCCCTTTTTTAGTCGTTTTGGACTTCGAGAGTACCGGCATAATGGGAAAGAATGTGAGCCAGATGGGCAGCATTTTGAGATTAGGCTGCTCAAAATCTACCTTTGGCTTAGGACATCTCATGCAGCCCCTCTATGAGCACAACATTGTGCTGGCTTCTGTCATAGGCAGCCCCTTCTGAACAAAATGGAGTCACTACCCCCATCAGAGAACATTCTAGAGAATTGGGTTGTAGTAGCTTGTCACTGACATCATTCATTCTGTGCCTTCCATCCTGTCCTTCTGGATGTCCTTCTGGACTGAACTCTTGGAACCTTATGATCCTCATTATCCTCAAATAAAGAGGCAAATTCTGCATTCCTCCCAACCCCTTGGGTATTTCTTCCTACATTAGAAGCAGAATTACGTCGATATCACCAGGAAAAATCTGGGAAGTCTTCTAAGACAAGGGGAGTGGAAGTTATTCACTAGATGGCTCTGTTTAATAGATAAGGAAATTGTGGGTAGAAAGCTGTAACGTATCTTATTTATGGAGTAGTTATACTTTTCTTATTTCTAAATGACAAGCTCAGAAGAATAACACCTCCCCAGCAAAAAGTTCAGAACACTTCTGTGAGGAACAGGCGTATTCCTGTACTCCAATCCAGTATCCTTCTGAAGAGCTAGACACACACACTTGGAAAAGTCGACCATTGACTCTTTTGCTATATTAATCATTTTCTCTCTGTTGATGCATTATATTCTCAAATGCATTATTTGTTATTATAGATTAAGTACAGTCAACCAAGTCTTAATTAAGACAATATAAATCACAGAGGGTAACTCTATTTCCCTTATTTCCAAATTGTTGGCAAAGTTCTAAGTCTAAGTCCTATTTAGCATATGTAATATATATGTTAACTTTTCCTTTGGTGAGGAATACTAATTATGGGGGCACGTGGGTGTCTCAGTTTTTGGGCATCTGCCTTTGGCTCAGGTCATGATTCTAGGGTCCTGGGATCGAGCCCCACAATGGGCTTGGTGGGGTGCCTGTTTCTCCCTCTCCCTCTGCCTGCTGCTCCCCCTGCTTGCACTCACTCTCTCTGTCAAATAAATAAATAAAATCTTTTAAAAAAGAAATACTAATGATGATTTCTCTAAAGAGGCTTTATCAAGTGTATGTTTTCATCACTCCTAAATGTTTCAAAAATAAAAGATAACATGATTTGACACAATGATTTTAAGCTAAAAGCATTTAAAGAGTTTTAATCCTAGAAAGGTTTTAATTTTTACTTGTGGGAAGGAGGAAAGCCATACAGGAATGTTTGCATATCAGAGCGTTACTAAGAGTCTTTTATTTTTCTTTTCTTAAGTTGTAATATTGAATCTGTATTGATTTATTCACGGCATTAGTCTTGCATAAACGTAAGACTGTATCTTAATCAGCTGAGCAGGACTCCCATAGTTAAATGAAATATTTAAATATTGAGGATCAGACTATAAACAAGATTTATGGAGTTTTATAATGTCAACATGCATATCATAAAAAACCCGAGCCTGATCTTTATGCCCTTAAATTCAGCATTACACTTTCTTTGACTTGAGAGAAACTTGAGAAAATTTCATAACTTGTTTTCTTCCCCGCAGTTCATCTTCGTGCCTCATTTAACAACTCCTTTGAAAATTAGAAACTTGGCATTGTTCTCTGTATTTCTGAAAAGGATTCTCCCTCCCACAATTGTTCTTTGGTTAGAAATGCTGATTACGATTTCTCTAGAGATGTGTCATTAAATGTATCTTTTCATAGCTTTTAAAAGATTCCAAAATAAAAATAACATTATTTGATACAATAATTTTAAAACAAGGGCATTTAAAAAGTTTTACTCGAGGCACAGGAGGCTATTTTTTTTTTTTTTTAAATTGTTCAACCCTTGCCAGATGTGTTACTGTGTTCCAGGTGCAGGCCATCAATCACAGCAGAGCCGTGTTCTTCCTCAGACTCTCTCTCTGCCAATCATTCGTCTGCCTGGTTTCTTATTCACTTAGTTGACTGCACACACTGAAATCATTCCACCCGCTTGGAGAGCAGTACACATTTCATCAGCTGAAAACTTAGGACTGTCTTCTCCAAGACTCTGACCAGTTTTATAAGATCTTAGTGACTGAGGGTCAGGATGTAAGGTCTGCTAGCCAACTTATAGCTCTGTTTTGAAAGGATTGTTTGGATCTTTTGACTGGAAATGTTAACACTTTTAATATATGTGATTACCATATGTTCATGCTCCCACAAAACTACAAATACTGGAAAATGTCCAGCAACAGAGAACTGTTGAGGTAGAGTGTGTTACCTTTATATGGGATGAGCCCTTATGAGCCATTAAGATATTGTGACAGATGCATATAAACGATAGGGAAAGGTGTTTAGAATATGGAGTTAAATTTTAAAATAATGCAAGGACTAAAAATAATATGCAGAAGGATCCCCTTTTTTGGTAAAAGTGATACAAATGTGTAGTTATAGTATATGTAACAAAAAATAATGGAATTAAAATTTTTTAAAATGTTACAGTGATGAAGGAAAATTTTCTTCCCTTTTTCCTGTCTGATGTGTTTTCTAACATTTTGCCATGTGTATGTTTTACACTGTAATAAAATTGAAAAGCAATTTATAACCAAGAGGTCATGTATAGCTTCATTAGAAGTGTGCTATTTGCTTGTTTTGCCTGAGGGTAAAAATGGAGAGGTTCCCGTTTGCACAGTTTGATGAAGTCCTGCCTAAAAATAGTAGGAGTGAGAGGCAGACTTGCAGCTCCTGGAGGGACTGCTTCAGCCCACACAGATCCCTCCTTGTTCTGTGTATCCAAGCTGAGAAGAGTTCAACCAAACGGGCTGGCAAGCCTTCAGTCTGGTGTTCTTCCCATCGTCTGCTACAACCACTGTCTCCCTTTCACTTGCGGGAACCACTAACTGGGACTACATCCAAAGAGAGGGGAAAAAAGGAAAGGATGATGGAACTGAAAAGAAGAGCTCCACCGCCATAAATTGGCTCAGCTACTCACCAATGGTAGGACAATCTCATCCCTGATGAAAGACACAAAGTGTTTCCTCCCTCAAGCTAGTTCTCTTGTGCCCGGGGCCCTAGTGAGGTTTTACCACACCGCATGTGCTCCTGTATAGGGGTTTAAGTGTGAACTCCCAGCATTACACCAGTGCCCAAGGGTCAAGTTGTCTCAGGTTCAAAATGTCAAGGTCTCCTGGTGCCACTCTCTGCTCCCATTGGAAAGGACCTTGGGGCCAAACCCAGCTCCCTTACTATACCTGCTTCTATCATTGCATTCAGGTGTTTGTAACCTCCTTCAAGAAGGTATCCGGGGCAACTTCATGTTCCCAGTGATATTTTTCTCATGACTTTGTTCATCAAAGATGTTCAGTAATTTTGTGTTAGAATGAAATAGAGAGACACACATGGATAACAGATGCTGATTCAGCATAAACTGGCATCATAAGCCTTCTCCTAGGCTGAAAGAAGAGAATATTTTTTACTTGTATTTGAGATATTGAAGTTGCCCAATAAATGATATTCATCTCTCCAATACATGGAAGATGAAGGAAGCTCAGAAAATGAAAGCAAAGACATGTTGGAGGGCCTGGATGGCCACAAAGGACATCTTTATAGTGTACCTCCGAGCCACTCAGACTTTTCACAGGCCCGGGGAGGCAGCCACATGGAAGGCAAAGCCAGAGCGTTCAATAAAAACAGTCATACTGGAGAGGACCTGATGCTGAAGTCCTCTAAATCCGTGATTCGCAAACTTCACTTTGCTCAAGAACCACCTGGAAAGCTTGCATGTGCTTTGGTGAGTGCTGTGAAATGCGTAAGCCCAATGATTCACAGACCTGTACCCCTGGGGCAAATAATACATTATATGTTAATAAAAATAATTAAAACAAAACAAAAACAAGAACCAAATTGGTTGGTTCCTCCTGCGGAGTGATTCTGATTCAGTGGTGCGGCTGAACCAGTGCCCTGTACGCTTTGAGACCTGGCACTGTGTTCTACCAGAGAGCAGAGATGTTAAAAGACACCAAACGCTGCCGCTGAACTCATAGTATTATGTTTCTTCATAGGGCAGGGTTGCCTCTTCTAACAGCAAAAGCGAACACAAAATTCAATAAGCAATTTGTAAAAATAAACTGATGATTACTAGTTGATGAATACCTAGCCAGCCAGTCAAGTTCCTATTGCCTCTCAAGGAATGCTGTTACGCTAAGTTATGCCAGGTCTAGAGCTTGGCGGGAAAAGCAAAGTAGAGGCATCGGGACCTCCTCGGGGCTCAGATGTGTGCTCTGGCTTGAGAAATATGGAACTATGTCAGATGTTTTCTCTTACGTGGCCCTAGTAAGAATACTATATCCAGACAAATCTAACTGGGTTTTTATTTTAGAGAGAATTTGTTTTTTAACCTAAAAATTAGCCATCTTATTGAGGAAACATTAGTTATATAAAAGTGAAGTCTTGGGACGCCTGGGTGGCTCTGTCAGTTAAGCGTCCGCCTTCAGCTCAGGTCATGATCCTGGGGTCCTGGGATGGAGCCCCAACATCGGGCTCTCTGCTCAGTGCGGAGCCTGCTGCTCCCTCTCCCTCTGCCTGCCTCTCTGCCTCATTGTTCTCTCTCTGTGTCAAATAAATAAATTTTTTTAAATCTGAAAAAAAAGGAAAGTCTTAATTTCCTTAAGAAGGACCTGAGAAGGTCATTTTTTAAAACCCCTTCTCCTGTTCCCCCATACACATGGAAATACCACCGAAAAGAGCAGAGTGATCCCAACGGCGAAGGCGCCGCTCACTGATAAATGGCAGTGAAGAGTTCTCCCAGTCCCAGCGCCCAGGGGATATATCTGGGGTGGGTGATGATGTAATTCTAAAGTTATTGCCACCCCCTGTCCTTTCAGCATCTTCTCTCTCCCTCCCCGCCATTGAGAAAGAGCTCCTGGGATGTGAAACTGATAAAGTGAAAAACCTTCTTTGTTAAAAAAGCAACATGTTTTAAATGGAAGAGAAAGTCTTGTCATTATTAGAAACATAGTTCCCTGGGCAAAAGCAGGGAACAAGCATTCATTGTGTCCAATTCCTACTTTGTGCAGGTGTGGTTATGATCCACTGAAGAAGGTGAAGAGTTAAGTAAATATTCCACTCTTCACTGGGACAATCAATTATACTGAATGTAACAGTGTAGCAACTTGATGATTCTTTTTCCCTTAGACATTAGTCATGCCATAGTGGCTAACCTTTAAATTAGCTGGCAAATGTTTCTCTTCATAATTGTTCCCATTAAAGATAAAATGCGGGCTAATTTCAATAGGAGGGAAAAGCAATTAGAAAATTAAAGAATCTTTCTTTTCATACTTCCATTTCAAAAACTCTGTTAGTTTAAGTAATGTTTTATGCTTTGATCAAAGCTATTAGCAGATGGCTCTATTTTACGAAAGAGGAGAGTACATCTAAAATGCCAACACATTTATGAAATCTAATTCCAAGTTGCATTAATTAATGTCTATTAATAAGGTATAAATTTTCAGTTAAATACTTATTTGATCTGTACAAAAATGATTATTAATTTAGTCCTCATCAACGCTCTTTTGGTTATGGTAGCAGAAATCTATTCCAACTAGCAAAAGCAAAACAGGAGTTTGAGCAGAGAGAGGGCTGCGGTCCCATACTGTTCTCTGAATTGGCTGGTTTTCTCTGCTACTCTGTATTCTTGGGCAAAGGATAGCACTGTGCCTGCCCCGAACATGCTCTCTTGGTTCTAACATCAACCTTACATTGTAACATTTCTGTGTCATAAATTCATTTTAATGGGAAAGAGAAGCCCACGAGTCCACTGTAGGTCAACTGCTTGCTTCATAGTCCAATTGGGACTTCATTAAGCAAAGCTTTAGTTTCTCTGAAAAGAGACCTGGGCACAGTGGTAGAGACTCTAGCAGTCATTAGGGTTGTCACTAACTGAGAACAACCACATAATGCCACTCATTTAGCCTCACTATTTTAGCGTAATCTCACCTGCCAATCAACAGTTGAGATCATTTCCAAAAATCCCTTTAAATCAATATCTTAAGCACTCTCAATAATTTATCTGAAAGAATATTTTCCAAGCCAATGACAAAGAACATTACATCTGCATGTTACAAGGATTCAATGAAAGCCCCTCAATTATTACCCAAAGGGAAAAAAATCTAAGAAACTTGAAGTGTAATTATAACCATAATTGATTATTTGATTATAACAATTTGATTATTTTTCTAGTGAATGAGAAATAATATTAGCTAGCATCTATTACATGCTAACAATAGCCAAACACTGTACTGAACTTTTTTTGAAACATATCAATTATCCTTTTTTCCTCTAACGTTCCATTTATTTGTTTTAATTTTTTTCTTTTTTTAACTTAAATTCAAGTTAGTTAACATATAGGGTAATATTGGCTCCAGGAGTAGAATTTAGTGATTGATCACTTTTAGTGATAGATAATACCCAGTGCTCATCCCAACAAGTACCCTCGGTAATGCCCACCCCCCTACCTTCCCTCCAGGAAGCCTCATCTTGTTCTCTTTAGTTAAGAGTCGGTTACGGTTTGCCTCCCTCTCTGTTTTTATCTTATTTTATTTCTCCTTCCCTTCCCCTATGTTCCTCTCTTCTGTTTCTTAAATTCCACATGTGAGTGAATTGATACAGTATCTGTCTTGCTCTGGCTTATTTCACTTAGCATTGTATACTCTTTAGTTCCATCCCTGTTCCATCCCTCTTGCAAAAGGCAAGATTTCATTCTTTTCATGGTTGAATAATATTCTATTGCATATATAAAATCTTCTATACATCTTCTTTATCCATTCATCTACTAATGGACACTTGGGCTGCTTTCATAATTTGTCTATTATAAATAATGCTGCATAGGCCACCTGGGTGACTCAGTTTAGCATCTGCCTTTGGCTCAGGTCATGATCCCAGGGTCCTGGGATCAAGCCCCATGTCAGGCTCCCTGCTTGGTGGGGATTCTGCTTCTCTCTCTCCCTCTGCCCCTCCCCCACTCCTGCTCATTTTCTCTCTCTCTCTCTCAAATAAATAAAATATATTTTTTAAGATTTTTATCTATTTATTTGACACAGAGATCACAAGTAGGCAGAGAGGCAGGCAGAGAGAGAGGAGGAAGCAGGCTCCCTGCTGAGCAGAGAGCCCGATGTGGGGCTCCATCCCAGGACCCTGAGATCATGACCCGAGCCGAAGGCAGAGGCTTTAACTCACTGAGCCACCCAGGCGCCCTGTCAAATAAATAAAATATTAAGGCAAACAAATAAATAATGCTGCCATAAACATAGAAGTGTGTGGATCTCTTTGAATTAGTGTTCCTGTGTTTGGGGGGTAAATACCCAGTAGTGCAATTACTGGATTGTAGGGTATTTCTATTTTTAACTTTTTGAGGAACGTCCATACTGTTTTCCACAGTGGCTGCACCAGCTTGAATTCCCACCAGCAATGCAAGAGGGTTCCTTTTCCTCCACATCCTCGCTAACTCTTGTTTTGGACTGAGCATTTTTACATGTATTAACAAATGTAATTCTCACATTTATATTTAAATTTGGCATCTTACCCTTTTTTGGAGACAAAGAAATTTTTAAATTGGGACCCACTCAAAGTCCTACAGCGCTGAAGTCGTACATTTAAGAATCAGCTCTGATTGTGAAACGTTTGCCTCACTCTGCTCTGCTGGCCTTCATTTGACAGGCGTGTGCTTCTCTCCAGGCTTCTGTGGGATAGTGGGTAAAGGAGATCCAACTGGTTCTCATATTCTGCTCCAGTAATTTTGTCCCGTCTGCCACCCACTCATGCACGACTCTATGACCCATTGCCATTCCAGGGCATACACAGAAAGGGAAAAGAGTGAAAAGGAAATGGGAGCTACCCTGGGATGCTTTTGGATGCTGAGACACCGAAGGACAGTGACGACCTTCAAGAAAAGTCACCAAATGCCTTTGACTATTTGTCTCCCCATTATCTTATTCCATAGCCCGTTATGAAATTATGGATTCTAGTATATTATTTGTTACACACTAATGAGTCATTTTAATTCAGACTGATCCCAGGTGAGCCTGTCTAGTCAGTCAAAGGAAAAAAACAGCCCAGAATCTTGATAATTCTCTGAAGAAATAACCGACCCTTGAATTAATACGAGATGACATGTTGCTCATTGTGTTTATTTCTGAATCTTACCAATGGAGGGAAGAAAACTTTCCCAATTCAATTCAATACCCTAACTATGTATAAAATACTAACTACTGATATATAATGCACAATAAATGCATATATCTAGTACCATCTTAGAATGGGATAAAAAATATTCTACCTAGTTTAACATACCTTGTAAGACTGAGAATACCAAAAAAGTGAGTCCTCAAAGAAGCAGACATTAAGACTGAAACAGAACAGGAAACAGATGTACTGAATGCAAGACCCTTAGGGTCTAGAACAGTACATGGCCCACAGAAAGTACACCATAACCTTTAGAAAGGAATTAATGAATAGATCCAGGATTTATCTATACATAACTAAGGAAGCATCACTTACGAACCTCCCACTGTCTGGATAGCTCTCTGGAATTCCCTGATTCCAGTTAATTTTCTATCCTATTTTTGTCCTTCTGTTTAGTCCCCATGACTTTTTTGTTTTGTGTTTCAAAAACCATAATGTACAAGTTAAGGTACTAGCTGCATTCTTCTGCAGCTGCGTATGATGTATCTGTTTGATTCCCAACCTCTACTGACTGGGATCTTTGTGTTTTGTTGTTGTTATTATTGTTTGTGGTTTTATTTATTTTTTTTCTATGAAGTCTCTGTATTCTGTTGGGATTTCCTCTGGATTTTCCTCTTTTACTTAGTTTCTTTTAGTGATACCTCTTTTAAGTTAACCCTTTAAAGTTAATTCTATGCATATATGCTAGATTCACAGTATATCTATTATATCCATTGATGTAATACGGAAAATCAACTGAAGGAGAGTGAGGTACAAAAATGTTATTTGTTCACTATCAGAGTATGGCAAGCTGACTTGAGATTCTTCTCCAATCAAGAATTTGGAAAAGTGGCATCACCACAGACACTGACCAGGCAGCACAACCCCACAAAACCATAACTGTGATATATATCTCGCTGTCTTCCAGACATACAGCCAGGTGGCATCCCCGCACAATGGCCCTGCAGTTAGAAAGGGGCATTGGACATCTCCTTCTAGAGGAGAAAAAATGTCTATAGTACCCTGGTGGTGATGAGAAGTAGGCCTAAATGGGAAAATAGGCTTCTTGGGGATATTCTGACTAGCTTGAATCAATGTAGATGTACCTAAAATGGATTTTCTCCAGCAAACTGCGTGTGTGCCTCTTTAGTTCCCTACTCTCTTAGTGGTAAGGATTATTTTCCTCTGAATATCAACATTCATAAATACCAAGAGTTAAAAAAGAAATTGTTCCTCGTAAGAATTTCTTAAAATACTCTAAATTAGAAAAAGGCTAAAAAATCAAGTATCCTGTTATTTACAAATTTTTCTATTGGCTTTCTTTCAAAGACCAAAAATCTAACACATTAACCTATTTTATCTACAAAAATTTCACTATGTACCTCCAAGTGATTGGAATTGTTTGTTTTTAAACATCATCACACCTGAATAAAATTAACGAATTCTTTAATATTATCAAATACCCTGAAAATGTTCACATTTTAAAAATTTCATTATAAATGCTGTGAAATTTTATTTACAGTTTGTTTTATATGAATCAAATTTCAAATAAGGTGCATGTATTAATATAAAGGTTCTCCTACCCACTGCACCTTAATATTTTTATTTAAAAAATTGATCTTTTGTTTCATAAAGTATTTCAACCTTCTGGATTTTACTAACTGCATTCTGCAGGGACCACATTAAATTTCAAGTTTCGATTACTTTAGAGAATAATTTTCTTTCTTTCTTTCTTTCTTTTTTTTTAATAAACATGTATTTTTATCCCCAGGGGTACAGGTCTGTGAATTGCCAGGTTTACACACTTCACAGCACTCACCAAAGCACATACCCTCCCCAATGTCCATAACCCCCCCCCCCCCCCTCCCCACCCCCCCCCCCCCAGCAACCCTCAGTTTGTTTTGTAAGATTAAGAGTCACTTATGCTTTGTCTCCCTCCCAATTCCATCTTGTTTCATTGATTCTTCTCCTACCCACTTAAGCCCCCATGTTGCATCACCACTTCCTCATATCAGGGAGATCATATGATAGTTGTCTTTCTCTGCTTGACTTATTTCGCTAAGCATGATACGCTCTAGTTCCATCCATGTTGTTGCAAATGGCAAGATTTCATTTCTTTTGATGGCTGCATAGTATTCCATTGTGTATATATACCACATCTTCTTGATCCATTCATCTGTTGATGGACATCTAGGTTCTTTCCATAGTTTGGCTATTGTGGACATTGCTGCTATAAACATTCGGGTGCATGTGTCCCTTTGGATCACTACATTTGTATCTTTAGGGTAAATACCCAATAGTGCAATTGCTGGGTCATAGGGCAGTTCTATTTTCAACATTTTGAGGAACCTCCATGCTGTTTTCCAGAGTGGCTGCACCAGCTTGCATTCCCACCAACAGTGTAGGAGGGTTCCCCTTTCTCCGCATCCTCGCCAGCATCTGTCATTTCCTGACTTGTTGATTTTAGCCATTCTGATTGGTG
>NC_081571.1:54071001-54175078 GCF_022355385.1 Mustela nigripes
ATCACCACTTCCTCATATCAGGGAGATCATATGATAGTTGTCTTTCTCTGCTTGACTTATTTCGCTAAGCATGATACGCTCTAGTTCCATCCATGTTGTCGCAAATGGCAAGATTTCATTTCTTTTGATGGCTGCATAGTATTCCATTGTGTATATATACCACATCTTCTTGATCCATTCATCTGTTGATGGACATCTAGGTTCTTTCCATAGTTTGGCTATTGTGGACATTGCTGCTATAAACATTCGGGTGCACGTGCCCCTTTGGACCACTACGTTTGTATCTTTAGGGTAAATACCCAGTAGTGCAATTGCTGGGTCATAGGGCAATTCTATTTTCAACGTTTTGAGGAACCTCCATGCTGTTTTCCACAGTGGCTGCACCAGCTTGCATTCCCACTAACAGTTTAGTAGGGTTCCCCTTTCTCCGCATCCTCGCCAGCATCTGTCATTTCCTGACTTGTTGATTTTAGCCATTCTGACTGGTGTGAGGTGATATCTCATTGTGGTTTTGATTTGTATTTCCCTGATGCCGAATGATATGGAGTACTTTTTCATGTGTCTGTTGGCCATCTGGATGTCTTCTTTGCAGAAATGTCTGTTCATGTCCTCTGCCCATTTCTTGATTGGATTATTTGTTCTTTGGGTGTTGAGTTTGCTAAGTTCTTTATAGATTTTGGACTCTAGTCCTTTATCTGATATGTCGTTTGCAAATATCTTCTCCCATTCTGTCAGTTGTCTTTTGATTTTGTTAACTGTTTCCTTTGCTGTGCAAAAGCTTTTGATCTTGATGAAATCCCAATAGTTCATTTTTTCCCCTGCTTCCCTTGCCTTTGGCAATGTTCCTAGGAAGATGTTGCTGCGGCTGAGGTCGAAGAGGTTGCTGCCTGTGTTCTCCTCAAGGATTTTGATGGATTCCTTTCGCACATTGAGGTCCTTCATCCATTTTGAGTCTATTTTCGTGTGTGGTGTAAGGAAATGGTCCAATTTCATTTTTCTGCATGTGGCTGTCCAATTTTCCCAACACCATTTATTGAAGAGGCTGTCTTTTTTCCATAGGACATTCTTTCCTGCTTTGTCGAAGATTAGTTGGCCATAGATTTGAGGGTCTATTTCTGGGCTCTCTATTCTGTTCCATTGATCTATGTGTGTCTGTTTTTGTACCAGTACCATGCTGTCTTGATGATGACAGCTTTGTAATAGAGCTTGAAGTCCGGAATTGTGATGCCACCAACTTTGGCTTTCTTTTTCAATATCCCTTTAGCTACTCGAGGTCTTTTCTGGTTCCATATAAATTTTAGAATTATTTGTTCCATTTCTTTGAAAAAGATGGATGGTACTTTGATAGGAATTGCATTAAATGTGTAGATTGCTTTAGGTAGCATAGACATTTTCACAATATTTATTCTTCCAATCCAGGAGCATGGAACATTTTTCCATTTCTTTGTGTCTTCCTCAATTTCTTTCATGAGTACTTTATAGTTTTCTGAGTATAGATTCTGTGCCTCTTTGGTTAGGTTTATTCCTAGGTATCTTATGGTTTTGGGTGCCATTGTAAATGGGATGGACTCCTTAATTTCTCTTTCTTCTGTCTTGTTGGTGTAGAGAAATGCAACTGATTTCTGTGCATTGATTTTATATCCTGACACTTTACTGAATTCCTGTATAAGTTCTAGCAGTTTTGGAGTGGAGTCTTTTGGGTTTTCCACATATAGTATCATATCATCTGCGAAGAGTGATAATTTGACTTCTTCTTTGCCGATTTGGATGCCTTTAATTTCCTTTTGTTGTCTGATTGCTGAGGCTAGGACCTCTAGTACGATGTTGAATAGCAGTGGTGATAATGGACATCCCTGCCGTGTTCCTGACCTTAGCGGAAAAGCTTTCAGTTTTTCTCCATTGAGAATGATATTTGCGGTGGGTTTTTCATAGATGGCTTTGATGATATTGAGGTATGTGCCCTCTATCCCTACACTTTGAAGAGTTTTGATCAGGAAGGGATGCTGTACTTTGTCAAATGCTTTTTCAGCATCTATTGAGAGTATCATATGGTTCTTGTTCTTTCTTTTATTGATGTGTTGTATCACATTGACTGATTTGCGGATGTTGAACCAGCCCTGGAATAAATCCCACTTGGTCGTGGTGAATAATCCTTTTAATGTACTGTTGAATCCTATTGGCTATATTTTGGTGAGAATTTTCGCATCTGTGTTCATCAAGGATATTGGTCTATACCTCTCTTTTTTGATGGGATCCTTGTCTGGTTTTGGGATCAAGGTGATGCTGGCCTCATAAAATGAGTTTGGAAGTTTTCCTTCTATTTCTATTTTTTGGAACAGTTTCAGCAGAATAGGAATTAGTTCTTCTTTAAATGTTTGGTAGAATTCCACCGGGAAGCCGTCTGGCCCTGGGCTTTTGTTTGTTTAGATATTTTTAATGACTGTTTCAATCTCCTTACTGGTTATTGGTCTGTTCAGGCTTTCTACTTCTTCCTGGTTCAGTTGTGGTAGTTTATATGTTTCTAGGAATGCATCCATTTCTTCCAGATTGTCAAATTTGTTGGCGTAGAGTTGCTCATAGTATGTTCTTATAATAGTTTGTATTTCTTTGGTGTTAGTTGTGATCTCTCCTCTTTCATTCATGATTTTATTTATTTGGGTCCTTTCTCTTTTCTTTTTGATAAGTCTGACCAAGGGTTTATCAATTTTATTAATTCTTTCAAAGAACCAGCTCCTAGTTTTGTTGATTTGCTCTATTGTTTTTTTGGTTTCTATTTCATTGATTTCTGCTCTGATCTTTATGATTTCTCTTCTCCTGCTGGGCTTAGGGTTTCTTTCTTGTTCTTTCTCCAGCTCCTTTAGGTGGAGGGTTAGGTTGTGTACCTGAGACCTTTCTTGTTTCTTGAGGAAGGCTTGTACCGCTATATATTTTCCTCTCAGGACTGCCTTTGTTGTGTCCCAGATTTTGAACTGTTGTATTTTCATTATCATTTGTTTCCATGATTTTTTTCAATTCTTCTTTAATTTCCCAGTTGACCCACTCATTCTTTAGAAGGATGCTGTTTAGTCTCCATGTATTTGGGTTCTTTCCAAACTTCCTCTTGTGGTTGAGTTCTAGCTTCAGACGATTGTGGTCTGAAAATATGCAGGGAATGATCCCAATCTTTTGATACTGGTTGAGTCCTGATTTAGGACCGAGGATGTGATCTATTCTGGAGAATGTTCCATGTGCACTAGAGAAGAATGTGTATTCTGTTGCTTTGGGATGAGATGTTCTGAATATATCTGTGATGTCCATCTGGTCCAGTGTGTCATTTAAGGCCTTTATTTCCTTGCCGATCTTTTGCTTGGATGATCTGTCCATTTCAGTGAGGGGAGAGTTAAAGTCCCCGACTATTATTGTATTATTGTTTATGTGTTTCTTTGATTTTGTTATTAATTGGTTTAAATAGTTGGCTGCTCCCACGTTGGGGACATAGATATTTAAAATTGTTAAATCTTCTTGTTGGACAGACCCTTTGAGTATGATATAGTGTCCTTCCTCATCTCTTATTATACTCTTTGGCTTAAAATCTAATTGATCTGATATAAGGATTGCCACTCCTGCTTTCTTCTGATGTCCATTAACATGGTAAATTCTTTTCCACCCCCTCACTTTAAATCTGGAGGTGTCTTCAGGCTTAAAATGAGTTTCTTGGAGGCAACATATAGATGGGTTTTGTTTTTTTTATCCGTTCTGATACCCTGTGTCTTTTGATTGGGGCATTTAGCCCATTTACATTCAGGGTAACTATTGAGAGATATGAATTTAGTGCCATTGTATTGCCTGTAAGGTGACTGTTACTGCATATTGTCTCTGTTCCTTACTGATCTACCACTTGTAGACTCTCTCTTTGCTTAGAGGACCCCTTTCAATATTTCCTGTAGAGCTGGTTTGGTGTTTGCAAATTCTTTCAGTTTTTGTTTGTCCTGGAAGCTTTTATTCTCTCCTTCTATTTTCAATGATAGCCTAGCTGGATATAGTATTCTTGGCTGCATGTTTTTCTCGTTTAGTGCTCTGAAAATATCATGCCAGCTCTTTCTGGCCTGCCAGGTCTCTGTGGATAAGTCAGCGGCCAATCTAATATTTTTACCATTGTATGTTACAGACCTCTTTTCCCAGGTTGCTCTCAGGATTTTCTCTTTGTCACTAAGACTTGTAAATTTTACTATAAGGTGACAGGGTGTGGGCCTATTCTTATTGATTTTGAGGGGCGTTCTCTGAACCTCCTGAATTTTGATGCTCGTTCCCTTTGCCATATTGGGGAAATTCTCCCCAATAATTCTCTCCAGTATACCTTCTGCTTCCCTCTCTCTTTCTTCTTCTTCTGGAATCCCAATTATTCTAATGTTGTTTCGTCTTATGGTGTCACTTATCTCTCGAATTCTCCCCTCGTGGTCCAGTAGCTGTTTGTCCCTCTTTTGCTCAGCTTCTTTATTCTCTGTCATTTGGTCTTCTATATCACTAATTCTTTCTTCTGCCTCATTTATCCTAGCAGTGAGAGCCTCCATTTTTTATTGCACCTCATTAATAGCTTTTTTGATTTCAACTTGGTTAGATTTTAGTTCTTTTATTTCTCCAGAAAGGGCTTTTATTTCTCCTGAGAGGGTTTCTCTAATATCTTCCATGCCTTTTTCGAGCCCGGCTAGAACCTTGAGAATTGTCATTCTGAACTCTAGATATGACATATTACCAATGTCTGTATTGATTAGGTCCCTAGCCTTCGGTACTGCCTCTTGTTCTTTTTTTTGTGGGAATTTTTCTGTCTTGTCATTTTGTCCAGATAAGAGTATATGAAGGAGCAAGTAAAATAGTAAAAGTGTGGTAACAACCCCAGGAAAATAGGGTTTAACCAAATCAGAAGAGATCCCAAATCGTGAGGGGGGAGAAAGGGGATAAAAAAAGGTTCAAAAAGAAAGAAAGAAAAAAAAAGGAAAAGAAGTTAAAAAAGGAAAATGAATAAAGAAAAATATAAAAAGGAAAAAATATATATTAGATAAACTAGTTAAAAACGTTAAAAAAGAAAAGGGTAAAAGTTTAAAAAATATTAGCAGAAGAAGAGAAAAAAATGAAAAAGGAAAAAATTAAATTAACTGCAAGACTAAAAAAATCACAGGGGAAAAAAAAAGAAAAGAAAAGAAAAAAAAATCACAGGGAGAAAGCCATGAGTTCCGTGCTTTGCTTTCTCCTCCTCTAGAATTCTGCTGCTCTCCTTGGTATTGAAACCGCACTCCTTGGTAGGTGAACTTGGTCTTGGCTGGATTTCTTGTTGATCTTCTGGGGGAGGGGCCTGGTGTGGTGATTCTCAAGTGTCTTTGCCCCAGGCGGAATTGCACCGCCCTTACCAGGGGCCAGTTGAGTAATCCGCTCGGGTTTGCTTTCAGGAGCTTTTGATCCCTGAGCGCTTTCCGTAGAGTTCCGAAGGACAGGAGTACAAATGGCGGCCTCCTGGTCTCCGGCCCGGGAGGAGCCGAGAGCCCGGGGGCCCCACTCCTTAGTGTGCCCTCAGAGAACAGCACCCAGTTACTCCTGTCTGCCTGACCTCCGGCAGCACTCCGATTCACGGAGCCTGTGACCGGTTCAAGGTAACCCCGAGCTGGGAGCTTACTGTCGGCTCTGTCTCTGCAGCCGGCTTTCCCGTTCCAATACCCGCAAGCTCTGCGACACTCAGACACCCCCGATCCTTCTGTGACCCTGCGGGACCTGAGGCCATGCTGACCCCGCGTGGGCTTCGCTCCGGTTTAGCCTCTGGAGCGATGTCCCTCAGCGGAACAGACTTTTAAAAGTCCTGATTTTGTGCTCCGTTGCTCCGCTGCTTGCCGGGAGCCGGCCCCTTCCCCCTGGGGTCTATCTTCCCGTCGCTTTGGATTCACATCTCCGCTGGTCCTACCTTTCAGAAAGTGGTTGTTTTTCTGTTTCCAGAATTGCTGTTCTTCTTCTCTTCGATCTGCCGATGGATTTGCAGGTGTTTGCAATCTTTAGGTAAGCTATCTAGCTGATCTCTGGCTAGCTGAAGTAGTCTCAGCCTGCTACTTCTCTACCATCTTGACTCCTCTAGAGAATAATTTTCTGAGTCAGGTGTCTATATATGCCCCAAATCTATGTCCTCTAGATCGCTCTTAGTGAAACATTTTTTTAGAAATATTTAATAAACCACTCCATTGCTGAGCTAAAATATTCTCATGACTAAACATTTTTTTTTTTAATTTTAAATCCAGGATAGTTGAAACACAATGTTAAATTAGTTTCAAGTGTACAATACAGTGATTCAAGAATGCTATATATTACTCATTGTTCTTCAAGATAAATGTACTCTTAATTCCCTTCACCTGTTTCACCCATCCCCCCACCGACCTCCCTTCTGGTAACCATCGGTCTGTTCCCTGTATCTAAGAGTCTATTTCTTGGTTTGTCTTTTTTTTTCCCTTTTGTTCATTTGTTTAGTTTCTTAAATTCCACATGTGGTATTTGTCTTTCTCTGATTGATTTATTTCACATAGCATTATTCTCTCTAGTTCCATCCATGTTGTTGCAAATGGCAAAATTTCGCTCTTTTTTAAAGGCTGAATAATATTCCTGTGTGTGTGTGTGTATGTGTGTCTATGTGGAAAGAAGAAGTGATATACACCTCTGTCTATCATTGGATTCATTTATTCACGGATACTTGAGCTGCTTCCATAATTTGATTATTGTAAATAATGCTGCAGTGGGGTTGCCTGGGTGGCTCAGTCAGTTAAGTGTCCAACTCTTGATTTAGGCTTTGGTCATGATCTCAGAGTGGTGAGATCAAGCCCTGCATTGGGCTCTGTGCTGAGCATAGAGCCTGCTTAAGATTCTCTCTCTTCCTCTGCCCCTCTGCTTCACTCGTGCATGCTCTCCCCCTTTAAAAAAAAAAAAAAAGTAAATAAATAATGCTGCAATAAACATAGGGGTGCGTATTTCCCTTCAAATTAGTGTTTTCACATTCTCTGGGTGAATACCCAGCAGTGCAATTACTAGTAGTTCTATTTTAATTTTTTGAGGAACCTCCAAGCTGTTATCTACAGTGACTACACCAGTCGTACATGAGTGTTCCTTTTTCTCTGCTTTCTCACCAACACTTGTTATTTCTTGTGGATTTGTTGTTATTGTTGTTGTTTGCCACTTGACAGCTGGGAGATGGCATCTCATGGTGGCTTTGATATGCATTTACTGGATGATGACTGGTGATGAATATCTTTTCATGTGTCCGTTGGCCATCTGTATGTCTTTCTTGGAGAAATGTCTATTCACGTGTTCGTCCCATTCTTTAATTGGATTTTTTTTGGTGTGAGTTATATAAGTTCTTTATATATTTTGAATACTAACCCTTTATCAGATATGTCATTTGCAAATACCTTCTCCCATTAAGTAGGTGCCTTTTAGTTTTGTTCATATTTTCCTTTGCTGTGCAGAACATTTTTATTTTGATGTAGTCCCAATAGTTTATTTTTTGCTTTTGCTTCCATTGCCTCAAGAGACATGTCTAGAAAAATGTTATGGCCAATGTTAAAGAAATTACTGCCTGTGCTCTCTTCTAGGATTTTTATGGTTTCAGGTCTTACATTTTGGCCCTTAATCACATAGCTAAAATATTTAACATTTTTTCTAGAATATTTTTTTTTTCTTCATGCACATGCATAGGAGATAGCACTGTTTGTGTACCATGACTTTATTCTGTACCCAAAGTTTGCTTGCCACTTTGCCTTTGCACTTTATCATAGCATTTGAAAGACAGACTTTGGGTCAAAAATTAAAGTGCAAGTTGAAACGTAGCAAGTTCTTCCATTTACTCACAATGCATTGCCTTGTCCCAAATGATCTCCTTTATCCTTAACCTCTGAAAAATGTCTTAGCTTTGCCATTTTCTTTACGTATATCCCTAACAAATCTTTATGGCTCCCCATCTGAAAGTACTCATCACTTTAACTAGAGTGGAGTCCGCATATTTAAGGTAAAATTTCATCATATATTTGTAGAATATTCTTATCCAGACCTCAAAATTATTACTCTGGTACTTAAGGAAAATGCAAATAGTTTGCCAAAATTTGGCTTCTGTACATGTATAAGTTAAGTGTAGTAGGCACAGACAGAGACACTGAAATTCTTTGTTCAATAAACATACTCTGGGCATGAAAATTTGATTGCAGCTATTGATTGAATCAGTTGCTTTCCTTTAAGAGCTTTTTCTGGTGCTTTTGGACTTTGGATTTTAGGAAAAAAACTTTAGCTAATTAAAGGTGAATTAACACACAGAGTGCACTTATATTTAAGTTTCAAGATAGAGTCTAATTCTCATGTTTACTTTAACATCTTCCAAGTAACAGTAAATTCTTGGTGGGATTTTCTTTATCATCATATTTCTCTTCTTGATCCAAGGCATTGTCTCCATGTTCCAAGCAAGGGCAGATGCCACACTGTTCTGCCACATCTTTAATAGATTTACTCTTTCTTTATATCAGAACTCAAACACTAATTGCAGAAAAGTTTCAGGTTCGTGGCAATCAACCTGAAAGAATTATCTTTAATGGTTTTCTGTTGTTTTTGCTGCTTCTGTTTATATTTCTCATTCTCAAGATTGGTACTTCTCTCCATGCACACATTATCACATGTGCCTTTTGTAGCTGCCTGGGACTGAGAGCAAAACTGGGGTTCAGGGGGATGAGGAGTAGAAGGAGGAGCCAATCACTTTAGATTTTTGAAGGCAGAGGATAGCTTCTGGGCTAAACTCTACTTCAAGATGCATTTGCATTATTAATGCAAATGAAACAAAAAACCCAACAGTAATCTAAGTATGGAAACCATATGCAGACTAAACCCAATAAATACCTATGCTCATTCTGGAATCAGCTTCACATGCAAAACCTTGTAGAACCCACTATCAACTTTGTATTTGGCAACTAAGTGGTCAGTTTGGAAGCAACCCCTAAAACAGTAACAAAAGCTGGCAACTAGGATGAGTTAAACTAATGTGTAAACAGTAGTAAGACCAGGATAAAAGGGTAGGAACAAAGAAGCAATTTAATGTTGAAAACATTTAAGCATTTAAATATATACATATTTCATCCAGATTAATAGCAAGACATCCACATGGAAATAGCAGTCTTGTTTGATCTTAGGACAGGCTACTTGGGAATCCCAAATATATTCTATAAAATTCTGGAAGTTCTCAAGTTTATCCAAGTGGAGAAGAATAAAACCAGCAGCCTGTTAATTGGTTTGTGTTTTCAATTCATATGCTAGGGGATAACATTCATCCAACAGCCTGTATATATCTCAAAGGCACCCCTGTGGCTCTTCTTCTGAGCTGTCACAGGGCCTAAGGTTAAGCCTCCTATTGTATTTTATGACCAATAAAGCTTTGTAACAAGAAAGAGACAGTAGAGTTGTCTGCTCATTCTGGACTAATGAAGGAAACCACCCATCGTCCACTTTTTATTGCCCTCTAAACCAATATATCTGGCTTACTCTGACTTTGTCTACTCCAATCTAGGAGAGATTCCTCTTACTAGCCTTTGTCTATATAATACCTTTAATCTGTATTGGCATTGAATTGGATTGGTGAATTACACAAAGATCAGAAATCTGAAGGATATTAGTATTATACCAGTGCAATGCACTAATAAGTTTTTGTAAAACACACTGCATCATGAGATGTACCCATTGGGCTTTGTAATCCATGCTTCACCGGACAACAGAGAGAATGTGGAAGCTCTTATCTCAGGGGCATTTGATAACATACTTCTGAATAACTTTATATATTTTTCAGGAAAGAAAAATAGGCAAGTCACCTATAAAGAAAGAAATGGTGTTCAACAAAAAAGATGGTTGAAAGAAAATGGTTATAATCTAAAGAAACACCAAAATATGGATTCAACAAACACAAAAAGAGATATAAATATAACTAATCAGATTGAAACAACATCCTGTAATAACTTTGTTTCTTTTCGCCTTGAAAATTCCAATATCTGTGTTTCTCTGAGACTACTGGTATACCAGGCAGTTGTTTGAGGTAGAACAAAGACTGGCAGACCACTGATTGCATCCAGAATTGACATTACTGTCATTACTTCAAAGACAGGAGTCACAGATTATTCAAGCCAGAAGGCACTTGGAAATCATGGAGTCAAACTCTGCATATCACAGTCGCTTCTCCAGGGAGGACGCATGGCTTGCCCAGCTATTTTGTAATAGAGGCAGATCTGTCACAAGCAGAAATACTGACTCCCAGGCCAGTGCTCTCTTGGAGTCAGTTTTCAATATTCTTCTTCTTTTTTTTTTTTAATCTCTCACATACATGGCAAAAAGAAATAAGTCAGAGCATCACTTGAAGGAACAGAACACCTAAAGGAATATTGAAAAAATATATGCAGAGTGATGACCAAGTTTCAGCAAAATATATCTGTGCCTCGCCCTTCATGTCTAGACACACTGATCCCGGAACTGAACCTGCAGTAATATGACTTGTTCAAACAAACCCCTGCGTGGACTAACCCCTAGCAAGCACTTCACAGCACCCTCTCTCTCCTGCCTGCTGTGTTTGTTTCCTATCTCTTCATAATACAGCGTGAGGTCACACATGTCTGTTTATCTTTATAATATGTCATTTCCTCAGCATATGTGTTTAAGTGAAAGAAAACACACTGCCCTTAAAATGTAGGGTAGAGAAGGGCAGGCTCGGCTAAGTCTTACACTACCCAGTTTCTTTAGTAAGATAGGAGCACAAGTAGCAATTCAGAGACCTATGCAAGGGCCCTGAGAGAAAAAAGTGGGGGAGGGGAGTAGGGGGAGAATAGATTTTCCAACCGTTCCTTTAGAAAACCCTTCCCCCAGCCCTAGCCCACCTTTCCATACAGAAATTGACCCAGTTTGTGGAGGGTCTCCAAAGTATATTCTAAAAATGTTTATTCCCTCACTACTTACAAGGTCCAAGTATTAGCAACATCATCGCTCTCTCTGAGAGCACCATTTAGTTTCCTAATAGTTTCCTAATTGATCTCGCTTTTCCTTTTATCCTCTTACCATCTGTGCATCAAAGAACAGTCAGATTCCTCTCTTTCATACATAAATTGAACCTGTGCCTTCCTGGTTAAAACCTTCCAAAGGCTGCTCAACACACTCAAATAAAATTCAAATCCCTTCACCTAATTGGGAGAGGAAGCTGCAATAAGCCAAACAGGGTTGGAAAAGCTAATTGCTAAAAAGAGGATATATGGCTCATCTCCTTTGGTCTTGGGGCCTGTCTTGGATAAATAAAGTTTGTGAGCCCAGAAAATCAACACTGTCTTGTAAAAACTATTATCTAGAATCATAAAATGTCTGGCCTTATTTCCCCTTGGTTATGTGTCTTTATTCCAGTCTTGTTTAAGAACTGTAGGTTCAGCTCTAAGATACAAATGGAAAGACCATTTTTTACACTTGATTTTCGAAGACTAAAGGAAAAAAAAAAAATACCCATTCTTGAGCCCCGCATGAGAGAAGTGGTAGTTTGCATGGAATTTCACCTGTGCCCCCACTCCAAAAGCCTGTATATCCAAGACAAAATAGAATTCTGCTCTACCCATCATTGATGTTTTTAGTGCAAATACTAAGAGCTTAGTTAAGAGGGAAATATTTTCTTGTTTGAGTGAATACTAAAATCACTGACTTAAGTTAAAAGCATGGAGAAAACGTCAATTAGACAGCCAGAGGGAAAATAATAATAATAATCAGAGGTCTTTGTGGACCAACTTACAGCCAAGGCAAGTCTAATGAACTTCAGCTAAGTGGATATTCCTTACCAGTTAAAATATGAGTCCTTAGGGGACCTCTGAAAAATAGTCAGGCTTTTCCCTATCGTGTGACTAGAGAATATGAAACCAAATATCCCCGGATAAGATACTGAAAACACCCTGCATCTATGGTTCGTATTTTCACAGTTCCCTCAGGACAACCCATGGGAAAGTAGACCCTCATCTTGGGAATTCTTCTTACACTTCTCTCTTCTTACCCGTTTATATGCATGAGAATAACCTTTGCTTTTAGAAACTACACATACCCCAGTCACTCCCCCAGAGATTAGGACTCAAAACTCTCTGAACCATTCTGCTGTGCACTCCCAGCGAAGGACCTCAACCCAGCAAAAATGGAGGAAGAGTGCAACAGTACCCTGTTAGCGGTTAAACTACTGCTGGGTCTCCGGATCCTATAGCCTCTGCTGCCCCCTGGTGGTAACTACTAAACTTACCTTGCCCCCTCTCTGGAGTCCTCATTCTCCAGTAAAATCAAGAAACATTTAATGGGAGCCAACCATGTCAAAAGTATTGTGTGAGGAGTTGTGGCACAATGCCGTAAGACACACTTTTTTATTCATAGCATTCAAGAAAAATAGTCATCTTCCTTGAAAGAAGACTCCAAATACCTAGCCAAACACTTATGTATCAAACCGCCACAAAAATGTTGATGACAAAGGCAGAGTGAATAAAATCGACCTGTTCTATTGTCAGAAGTTTAAGACAAAGGCTATAAATATAGTTAAAGTAAAATGGTTCACTTTCTTTCCTTATAAATAATATTATCCCGGTCTTTTGGAACCACATACTATTTAATTGCTAAATTTTTTCAAGTAGAAGTCTGTTTTGGTGCTTCTAAACAACCAAGAGTAAATATACTAGGGTTTGAAACAGAACTAAAAGGGATGAAATCTAAGCCCTCTTTCAAGCATCTAATCTTTTCATCAACCATTTCTTGTTGTTCATCAAAATGTTCGCAAAAAAATAAATTATAAGTGAATTGCAAAATTTTTCCCCCAGCATTGCAGAAAAAAAAAAAAAATGCCTCTAAATTGCTAGTTTCTACTTCTGAAATTTGAAGAGGATGGCATATTTTTCAACTTATCTAATATTTCTTTTCCTTTGACTGGGAGTCCACTAAAGAATCATTTTTGCCATCACGTGTTTCATTTAAAGAAACATTTAGTAGTAAGATCATTTTCGCTGTGTGGGCAGACATCTGTTCCCAATTCCATTTCCGGAAGCCGGGCAGAATTCTGAGCAACTCACAACTGTTTGACGGTTCTCCATCTTTGTTCCCACTGGTAGAAACAGCCTTCTTAAATGTTCAGTTCTTTCAAGTGAATTAATAATATCTTTAATTTATGTTCACATCTAATCTAATGTTCTCAAACTGGGACAATTTCTAGTTGAAGATTTCCCCACAGCTGTTTTGTAGGACAAGGTGTTCTGTACCTTATTTTTTTTATGTGGCTGCATATCATTATAAACATAGAAACCACATTTTAATGTATCTAAATCTGTCTTCCTTTGATACTCATAAATTGAATATGTACTCAGGGCCATGTGGGTGTTTTTTTCACTGTAATAAACTGTACTGAAATCTGAGGAGTTATGATGTATAACCTTGGGCTATAAGGGGGTACTTTTAACACATGAGTGTCTCTAGGATGCTGGAAAATTCAATTTATTTTATTGCCCCTCTTGGAAGTTCTAAAAAGTTTTGGAGAATTTTAAAACCGTCCTAACTATCCTGCATAATTCGTAGCAATCCTAAGATCTGTGCTAAGAATTAAATGGTCTAGAACTGGCACAACATATAGAAGAGAGTAAGAATACGTTATTTTGAATTGGAAGCAAATAAATAAGACTGGCACAGATGCAGACAAAAAAAAACAGCCAAGTTTCTGATTGTTTTGAGGTCAGTGCAAATAAGGATCAAGTTCCCCTAGGCACCAAATGGATTAACTGTTATTTTAATTTTCTGATTCACAGTTTAAGTATATTTTCAGGACTGGATTTTTCCTTGTGTGATGAAATGTAATTCATTCTTCTTGTGTAATGACCTTACAGCTCCTTCTGCCTAGTTCTAGTTCTCCCTTCTTCAAGTCTCCCCTGATCCGCTCATGATCCCCCATTCTGCCACCACCTGACAAATTCCTAATTATTTCTAAGACAACTGAGATGCAGCACATCTGAATTGCGTAATCTAAACAATCAAATTTTGCACAACTTGCTCAGACTGGACTAGGATCACGGCTATTCTCTTTGCTATCATCCCAGTGAGCAACTTTGTTTAATTTTTAAATTTTAAATTAAAGACTTTGTTTAATTTTTAAATCCCCAGCACCAGAGAGTGTGCCTGCCATATAACCGAAGCTAAGAAAAATTATTGGTTTAATGAATAGAGATAACACACTGTAAACACAGAGTTAATTTCCTCTACATATGAAATTAAAGATTATTCCTATGAAGTTTGGGCATTGTTACCAAAAGGAAACGTGCCTCTTGTTTACATTTACAAGTTTAATTCTGGGAACAGGTTTGTTTATACTAACATTTGTCTCTATTGTCAAAGTCTAGCTGAAACATTTTTTGTTATCTATGGCTGAAACACAAAACAGTTTCTGGTAGCAAAGTGAATTAAATAAAGTTGAGTCGTTTTTTGTGTTATTTTTTTTTAATTTTTAACTTGTTATATGTTTAACTCCAATTAATAGTCTTTGACCTATTGTTTTTACTACACTTAATTCTCAGAACTTATCTCCTTAAATGTGATGCTTTATTTATAGTAAGTGTGCAAACATTTATTAACTATTTAGGATTAAGATAATAGAAAGGAATAGCTTGGACAAATTATTTCATTGCTACCTCATCTACAACGAATCTTGCCTTTATTGGTTCTTTATTAGATAAAAGTCTTCGGTACCAAATCTTAGAAGTCTTGATTGATGGCTATTCTATAATATTGCCTACCCTCTAAATTCCTGTGAGACAGAGCACTGGAATCTAACATTCAAGTCTTGCTTGTCTGCCTAGAGGCTCACATTCATCATAGGGAGTAAGGACATAAAGTAGATTAAAATAAACTCCACTACAACACAGGTTTTAAAATCTGACTCTTCCACACACACAAACCTGATTTTCATCTTCCTTCCCCTTCTAGAAATTCAAGAGACCTAAGCCAAGACGAGGTTTTAAAAAAAGCACAAGGGGAGGGAAAGGTCTCACAGAGTATTTGTCAGACGGCCATTGGGCTTCTAGGAGTAGAAAACCACTTTCTCTGATAGCAGTGATTAGATGGGGAAGACCATTTCATAAGTCAGTAGACCTCAGGTTGACTGTTCCAAACTCTTGGCAGCTACCCCAAATGGAAATAGCCATGGTCTATGCTCCCAGAGTGGAATTGGATTCTCTCTCCTAGATCTGGGAGACTTGGAAGAGTAAAACACGGGAGACTAACTTCCTTTGCACTGACTCATATTAAAGGCTATCCCTCAGAAAGAAACTCCGTCTTCCTGTAGATGGATATCATTTTTTGGCCTTTATGAAGAGGGTAAGTGTGCCAGTTTGCTAGGCCTGCCATAACAAACTACCTCAGACTGACTGGGTCGCTTCAAGGGCAGAAATTTATTTTCTCACAGTTCTGGAGGTTTAAGTCCAAGGTCAAATTGTCATCAGGTTTGGTGTCCCTTGAACCCTTTTTCTTTGGCTTGCAGATGGCCACCTTCTCCCTGTCCTCATTTGGCCATTTCTCTGTGTGCATGTGTCCCTGGTGTCTCTCTATGTCCTAATCTCCTCTTTGATGAGAACATATTGGATTTCATATTGGATTTCACATAAAAATTAGTACTTTACCTCATTTTAACTTCATTACTTTTAAAATTCCTATCTCCAAATATAATCCCATTATGGGTACTGGGCGTTACGGCTTCAGTATATGAATCTGGTTGCCCCGGGGCAGAAGGTGTCACACAAGGCAGTCCATAATGGTAACTATGTACATATGTGTTCATGCCCCAAATATTTGTGGATATTATGAGAATGTTTGTGCACTTGCCTCCCAGTGCACACAAGAAACATTCCTTTGGATGTATACCTAGAGCGGATTGCTGGAATGTCAGGGACTCCCCTGCTCTTCAGCCTCATCAATACTTGTAATTGTCAGAGTTCTTCGTATTTCCCAACTAGTACAAAGTATTCTGGATGCTAATATAATTAATCAGCTATCTGTGCTGCAAATGTCTTCTCTCAGTTTCGTTGTCTATATTTCACTTCCATGATGTCTTAGCAAATAGGTATTATTCTTATTAAAAAATAGTTTATCAGTGTTTACATTTATGTTGTTTCTCTCTGTGTTATTGCTATTGGAGTCTTAGTTTAAAAATTCTTCCCTGTTCCAAAATCCTAAAATAGTCATCCAAATATTTTCTTAAATGCTTTAAAGTTTTTCCTTTCATATTTGAGCCTTTAATCCATCTGGAGTTTATCTTAGTACATGGTACCAGGTAGGAATCCAATTTTTCTTTTTTCCGTAGGGATAAACAAGTGTCCTGGCCCCATTTATTGTTTAGTCTATTTTTTCCCCAGTGGTTTACAATACCATGAGTCATATATAATTTCAGTATATTCATGGACTGTTTTTTGTGTCTCTGTTATATTCCCTTGGACCACATGTCTCTTCCTGGAGCATCATGATGGCTTTATAATGAGTCTTTGAATAGGCAAAGGACTATTCCCACATTATACTTCTTTTTCAAAATACTCCCAATTATTATCCAGTTTTTTTCATTCCAGAAAAATTTTAGAATCTGTTTGTCAGTATTCAAAAATAAAATCTGTGGGGATTTTGACTGCAGTTTCTCTGAACCAATAGAATTAATCTGTGGAGAATGAACTTCTTTATGATAGTGAACTTCCCTTTAAGGGAATATGTTTCTATTAACCATCTTTAATAGTAAATAGTTGTGGGAATTTTTGCACCAAATAAATGCATATAAAAAAGTGTCATGCTTCTTTCACAGTTTTAAAGATTTATTCTCAGTTATTCTTTTGGTGTTTTGATAATTTTGATATTAATATCACTGCACATTTTTTGTTGATTTTATGTATTGCTGACAGCTTCATACACATTTTTCCAGCCATTTGTTTTAAAATTTCTATGCCTTTATGTTTTATATGTGTTTTCTATAGTTTGATTTAGTTTATTGAGACTGGCAATCTCTGTCCTTTAACTAGCAAATTTATTCTTCTTGCATTTAATGTGATTACTGTTATATCAGAACTGATTTCTATCTTATTTCACTATGCTTTCTAATTGACTTATTTTTGTATGCTTCTTAAATCTTTATATTTTCTATGATTAATTTTTTGGTTTGCTTCTTTAGTTTTTCTATACTTTAGTTTTTCATAATTTACACAACCTAGCCCAATTTTTTAATGGGTTACTACCACAATATTGCCATGTGCATGAAACTGTAAATCACTTTACTCTCTTCCTGAAAAATTAAAAGAATTTGAACAACTTAACTCTGATCATGTCCCTTCCTATGATTTCATCCTCTAATTTTACTTTTTGTTGTTTTTTTGTTTCAAAATTGACATATCATTATTGTCATGCTAAGGAGACAACATTTGTTTGGCTGTAACTACATGGTACATGTTCATATAATTCTTCTCATATTGAATCATGACTAACCAATATAGGATAAGCAGTACGGTGTGACCATGGCTAGGTCATAATGGCACCTTAGTCATTTAACTTCCACCTTGGTGTCTTGAATCACTTGTTCTAGGAGAATCTGACTACCATTCCATGATGATATCCAAGAACTATTATAGACAGTTGGTACCAGGTCCAACTTGAGAGCCATGAGAGTGAGCCACCTTGGAAGTTGTATCCCCCAGTTATACCTTCATAGGACTGCAATCCCAGCTGATGATGATGAAGATGGCAATCCCAGTTAATATGGTGACAACCACGTGAGACACCAGACCAGAACCACCTACTCAACTAACCCCCAAATTCCTGATCCAGAGAAACTATAAGAAATGAATAATGGTTATTGTTTTAAGCCACTAACTTTTGGGCTTCTTTGTTACTCAATGTTAGATAGTTAATACAGCATACATACTTAGACCAATGTCTCTTCTCACAATTTTGTTTTGCATTTTCCTTGTGGGATTATTTTCCTTCTTGAAGAAAAACCTTTAGAGGTCCTTTTAGTAAAGTTGGACTAGTAGTAAATGCACTGAGATTTTCTTTATCTGAAAATATATTTACTTCAATCCTTTTTTTTTTTTTTCCTTTTGGAAGACAAGCTTGCTGGATATTCAGTTCTAATTGACAGCTATTTCCTATGACCACTTGGAAAATTTTATTTTGCTATCATCTGGCTTTCAGTTTTCTGTTTAGAAGCCTGGTGACAAAAATATTGTTCTTTCTGAGTAATTTGTTTTTTCTTTCTGGCTATTTCCACCCCCACCAGTCTTTCTACGTATTTATTAGGTCTCTATTTATGTTTTCATTATCCTGCTTTGAATAGGTCTTGCTCTCTGTGCCTGAATCTGTACCATTCACTAACTCTGGCAAATTATCAGCCAATACTTTTTTGAATATTACACATTCTTCATTCTATTTTTTTCTTCTGGGACAGTGATGGGATATATTTGTTAAACTGTTCCATTCAATCATCCATACCAATTTTCCTATTATCATGTTCATACTTTCCATCTTTTTGTTTTATTATGCTGCAGCGTGGGTAATTCCCTTACATCTATATTTTAGTTTATTAATTACTTCCTCACTTATGTTTATGCATTGGTAAAACACATAAGCACTTCCATTTCATTTTTAAATTTCAATTTAATACTATTTCCTTATAAATTTCTATTAGGTTTGTTTCACATGTGGTGGTGACTTTAATGTCAAATATTAAGTTGAGGTGTTTGCCCCTGTGTTTTTTAATTTTTAAGACAGCAAAATTATTATTTACTACTTTGATGTTTAGTGTGAGTCACTGATGGAGGCATCTACAATAGCCAACAGTTTTCTTTTGAGAAAATTTTAAATCTTGTATATATTTAACAAGTACAGAATTATAAAGATTTTCTATTTTTATGGACATTTTGGTGAGTTGTAACATTCTATAAATGTCTTTTTTATATATATCTATATATTGGATTATTTCTTTCCCAACTTCTTATTGTAGTTTTCTAACTTTTTTAATGTTTCCTTTTTAATTCCTGACATTGGTTATTTTTGTTTTCTCTTTTTCAATTCTTATTCAGTCTCACCAAGCATGTATCAATTTATTAATATTTCCATATTTCTTCCTTTATTTAGTAAACTTTATAATATTTCTTGTATTCTACTTTCATAGGGCTTAATTTGCCTTTTTCTTTCCAAATTCTTGGGATGGAGAATTAGATAAATAGCATTAAGCTTTTTATTTGATCTAATATATGAATTTTTAAGGATGCATATTTTCCTCTAAGCATATTTTAACAGAAAGCTGCAAGTTCTGCAAATAGTACTTTAGTTTTCATTCAATTAAAAGCATTTTCTCTTTGCCATTGTAATTCCTTTCATGACCATGAGTAACTTAGAAGTATATTTCTTAGCTTTTGATATATGGGAATTTTCCAAATAGATCTTTTTTTTTCATATTTCTAGATTAATTATACCATGATTAGAGAATACAGCCTTTATCATTGCGATTCTTTGAAATTTATTGAAAGATGATTTTTGAGGCTGCATATGATAAATCTTTTTTTAGTTTAATTTAATTTTTTCAGTGTTCCAAGATTCATTGTTTAGGCACCACACCCAGTGCTCCATGCAATACGTGCCCTTCATAATACCCACCACCAAGCCCACCTAACCTCCCACCCCCCCTGCCCTCCAAAACCCTCAGTTTATTTCTCAGAGTCCACAGTCTCTCATGGTTCATCTCCCCCTCTGATTTTTCCCTAATTCACTTTTCCTTTCCTTCTTCTAACTGCCCCATTTATTCTTGGAGAATGTATTGTGCAGTTGTTAGGTACAGGGTGTGTGTGTGTGTGTGTGTATGTGTGTGTGTGTTTAATTCTTAATGAGTAGTTCAAATTTGTATTACTTAGTTCTTCTTCACTTGTTCTATCTGTTGCTAAAAGACTTGTGTTGAAAATCTCCCATTATAATTTTGAATTTGTCTATTTTTCATTTTAGTTCTGTCAATGTTTGCTGGAGGGTAGGGGGATGAGGGATAGGGTGGCTGGGTGATAGACATTGGGAAGGGTATGTGCTATGGTGAGTGCTGTGAATTGTGTAAGACTGAGGATTCACAGACCTGTACCCCTGAAGTAAATAATACATTATATGTTAATAAGAAAAATTTTGAGATCACACATATTTTGAGGTTAATACAAATTATATATCGATAAACCTTCCTGAACTTTTAGCATTGTGTCTTTCTTTACAACTAGTAATGCTTTCTGATAGCTATGGCAGCTTTCTTTTGATGACTGTCTGCATGGCATATCTTCTTCCACCTTTTTTGGCTTCACGCTTTGCCTGGACCTTGGCCCAGGATTCCTTGACTGCTTTTTTAGTTCTCTCATCCCTTTAAGTGCATACTTACATGTGCACACACACCCACACACACCCACCCTCACACACCCACACACACCCACCCTCCTTTGCATCTTCTCCTCTCCAGAACAGCTGACCCAGATCATCTAGGAACGACCAGGAACAATAGTCCCTTTTCCCTCTTCCTTGATCATTTTTATATGTGCTTTATTTCTTAAATATTTATACGTCATTACTTCATATTTTTATCTAATAATTCCAATATATGAAGTATGTGGACCTAAATATTTTTGTTGCTTTCTTTGACTCTCACAAATAGTAAGTTGTTTTCTTGGATTTTATGCAATTTTTAAATCTACATTCCTGTTTAGTTGAACTTCTTTCATGAATTCCTAAAAACTAATTTCAGAATGCTTTCTTCCAAAAAGACTTTACACATTTCTCCTGAAAGCTACTTGAGTCCCCTTTGAGCATTCCAGTTTATATTAAGACTGTCAGAATCTCCTTCCCTCCGGACATTGGTCCTAATCTCATTTCTTGACTGTTCAGGCATTTGATTCCACAGCTACTCCAGCTTTTGTGGGTGCTTACTCTCCACAGCTCATTCTTCTAGTTTCTAACTTCCTCAAGAGCCTAGAAATGTGCCTACTAAACATGTAAACATTTTACTATAATTTATGCATGATTTGGTTGTATCAGGCAGGTGTGTTCTTCAGCATCAGTCATGTGCCATACCACTTGGAATCTAACTCCCCAACATTCAGCTTTCCATCCCGCATTCCCATCTCCTTCTGCATTTTACCAGATAGATCTGTATTTCTTGGGAAATCCTCATCAAAAGGACTTACAGATCTTTCTCAACTTGTGGGGTTACATCCTGACAAACCCATAGTAAGTTGAAGATATTGTAAGTAGATGCATTTAATACACATGACCTACCTAACATCATAGCTTAGCCTAGCCCACCTTCGATGGGCTCACAATGCTTAACGTTAGCCCACAGGTGGTCGACATCATCTAACACAAAGCCTACTTTATAATAAAGTGTCGAATATCTCATCTAATTTATTGACTACTGTACTGAAATAGAAAAACAGAATGGTTATACGGGGACAGAATGGTTACGGGGACAGAAGGGTTATAAGTGTATCAGTTGTTTACCACCATGATTGCGTGGCTGACTAGGAGCCATGGCTCCCTGCTGCCGCCAAGCATCACAAGAGCATTGTACTGCAGAGTGCTAGCCCAAGAAAAGATCAGAATTCAAAATTCAAAATATGATTTCTACAGCATGCATGTTGCTTTTGCACCATTGTAAAGTCAAAAAATTGTAAGTCAAAACATTTTAAGTTGGGAACTGTCTCCATTCCAAAAAGTCTCTAAGAATTTTCTTCCAAAAGTGCCCAGGAATTTGCATTCACCGACTTCGACAACACTTAAAAGCCCCCTTATATGACTTTGCAGAAAGACCTCAGGTTCTTTCCCATCCCATTAAACACACCACCAATTGATTGTACAGCTTAGAATGGGAGGGATCATCATTAAAGTGTGGCAAAGGTTCCATATTGGAGGGAAGATTCCGTACTCCAGGGATGCAACAAAAAAGGCAGACAGGAAGCTCATGTATCAGTTGAATGAGGAGTCTATTTTATATTATCAGGCTGCCTCTAGCAAGGGGATGAATTGCTAAGAACACATGAATGAACTGGTAAGATACTAGGCTTATCTTCAAAGGCACATGACCACCACGATCATCTGATTTGAAATCTGTATGAACACTAGAAGCATGATTTGAGCCCACATAACCTAGGTTCCAAATTCTCCCAGTGAAGAGAGACTCCTTGTACTTCTTATCTCCTTTCATACAAAGAATGCAGCCTTAGCTTTGGGTAACAAGCTCCGGGCATTTTTTTAGGAAAAAAGCTCGTTAAGATGATTTTTGCAAAAGAGGTCTCCTCATTAGTAACCAGACTCACTGCAGTGCTTATTTATGTCTGTCTTCTGAGTGCCTGGAACAGAATTCCAACCTAATACCATTTCTGCTTTCAAAGGACCCTATCTTCTAGACCTCATTTAGCATGAGGATGGAAAAACACAGATAAACGTCTTATCGGGCGAAAAAGTAATTTCATGTTCTTGCAGTTCTTTTCTCTGTCTATTCAAATGCTAGATGCCCTTTCATCTTCTACAAATGATTTTCTCTTAATCCGCAAGAAACTAGTTCATTCTTTCTAACAACATCATTATATTTTGAGTGAATTATCATAGAACAATTAAGAGCTGTTCTCATGTGACACACTTATCTTTGGCTGTTTGTTTCAAAATTTGATTCAGCTGTGCCCTCCACTATTTTCCTCATTTTGTTGAATGCCTTTGTCAGCTCCGTGGAAAGAAAATAACACAGCAGGGGGCAGGGCAGAAGTCACGTATTATAAGACATTATTGCCTTTTCAAACAATGTTCTCCATTATAGCTCAATGAGCTAGTAACAACGCATTATTTTGTTAAAAGGCAATTGTTACTATCATGGCAGCAAAACATCCTATAACATTAACTAAGCTATTACGCTGACGTTTTTGGATAAGTGAAGAAAAAAACCTTTTTTCGTGAAACCCTATGTCATGCATTATATTTTCAGGCTTTCCTGTAGAAATTTTGTTTTATAACAGGCATAACAAACAAAAGTGTGGTGACAGTCCTGAGACTGAATCCTTACTCTGTCATTTGCAACCGATATGACTTTCTGTAATGTAGTTTTTCTAATCCATAACTTCTGCATCTACATAATGGGGACTTGTGGAATTTATGAGTCATCTAAGTAATGTGGTTGGCTCAGCAGTTCACACAAGGAGACACTCAAAAAGAGGGAGGTATTATTACTACCACTAAACAGTCCTAACTGACATTTCTTCTTCGCCCAGAATTCCACTAAACTGTGATATCAGCTAAATAAATAAATAGAAACTTTGGCCATGCTAGATGCTGGTTTCATAGGCTCACGTGGTATTAGAGGAGCAAAATTTCTCTTTTCATCTTTGCTTAACAGAAGCCTGATGCAGTATAGCTGTATGTAGAACATTTTCTGAAATCCTTTGAGGAAATTCACTGGCTGCGTAGAAGTTCTCTGAGGCTTAGGACATGGCGGCATGTAGCATTGCCGATCTCCTTTTCTGACATCTTGAGTTGCATGCAGTGGAGAGAACACTAAAAGATGTGAAGTCACCTATCCAAGCACAAAGGAAGAAGTTCCATCTTTACATTACTGAGCAGAGCCCTAATCTTGCTTTGTTGTCACTGCAAAGTAACATAGCCCGGAAATGTCCTCCTGTTCATGACAATATGTCATTAGATCAAATTCTGTATATCAATTCATTTGCACTGATTTAGTAAGTGTCTGCTTTGTATCAGAAACTGAATTAAACACTGAAGATGGTCCTTATGCTGCAACTGAGTTTAGTGGAAGAGACATATACATTGATGGATAGAGATTCCTAGTCTGGACAAGGAGGTATAGATTAATTCCTTCCAGCTTCTCTTCACTAAGTACCCATTGGTACAATGGGTCACTTCTAATTGTATCATCAACATTCTAACAATCATGTTAGGAGACTCTAGGTCCTATTAAAATCTCTTATTTTAGTCACCCCCAGGTTAGAATGTTGATGATACAATTAGAAGTGACCCATTGTACCAAGCCGAGACAATCAACCGATGCCAACACCAAGACAAACCAGATACTGGAGTTACATGGCAAGGGCTTGAAAGCCGCCTTCATAAAAATGCTTCAGCGAGAAATTACAGATTCACTTGAAACTAATGAAAAATAGAAAATCTTAGCAAAGAAAACCAATCTGTCACAAAGACATTTAAGAATGTAGCAACTGATCTTCACTCTGAGACGAGGCAAGGAGTAGAGAGAGATTCTAACTTTTCGCCCTAAATGTTGTGTATGCTTTGAATTATTTTCAATGAGCATGACATTTTAAAAATAGAATTAAAATTTAAACTCTATAAAATTAGCTAAATTGTATTTTGAGAATGAAAGAAACAGCTTCTCTATGTTCTGCTATTAAAATTTCTTTTCCGTAAGTAGCTAAGATTTTTTTTTTAATGGTTTTACATTGAAATCAATGAGTCAGTGGCTTGAAAAAGTGAGTTAGTGGCTTTTCTTATTAAAAAAAAAAGTTTATGAGCTGTAATTTTTTAAAAAAAGAGAGAGAGATTGAGAGAGAGAGAGAAAGTGCATCAATTTCTGGGCACAGTTTCTCCCATTAAAATGGCCAGGTTGAATTCTAGTGGTCCCCATGTACTGAGCTGAATACTTGTGTTAGATGGATAGATAAATATTTTATATTTCTATTTTAAATTTTTTTTTTTACTCTTGACTACACGTTTATTTTCCTAATTTATTAGAAACACTGGGTAGTATGATTTAAAGTTGACATTTTTGTCCTCTGCATCTTACTGCTATTGACCCAGCAAACAAAAGTATGATAACCAACGCTGGTTTTTGAGCGATCACCATATACAAGACTCAATATACATGTATTATTATTATTATTAATTTCAGCTTTAAAATATTATGGTTCTTTAAAATTACCACTACTTGGGAACAATAATTATCCAGTTAATGATGTGGAACTCAAAATAGAAAAGGTAGTTAGAAATGATTGGGGTTTGCTCCGTTCTTCCTCCTACAAGGTTGGATGTTGAGCCTCTCTCTTTTGACTTCAATAAGCTCCCAGTGCTGTTGGGAGGCTAAAAGGATAAGAGGAAGGCACCCCCCCATACTTTTTGGATTTGTTTGTGTTTTCTCATTTGTTACCCTCTGTTACCCTCAGACCTTCCAAAGTTCTGACCAAATATGGTGTGATACTGTGAACTTTTATAAGAAATGTATATTTGGTTCTCCACCTTGTTCCTGGCCCTGAGCCCCTTAAAACCATTGGAATTTTCCATGTGATAAATGTGATCAAGATGTCTTTTTTAATGTAAATGGGTGACTTGGGGAAAGCCCCGAAAGATGAGATTTGGCTGCCTATGGAGCCAACCAGGTGATGGGAGGCTCCATACCATTTCTGCATACCTTGCCCTCGGCATCTCTTCCATCTGGCTCTTCCTGAGTTTTATCCTTTTATAATAAATCAGTAATCTAGCAAGTAAACTTTCCCCTGATTTCTGTGAGCCATTCTAATAAAGTAATGGAACCCAAACTGGGGGTTATGATATCCTTGGGTTTATAGTTCGTTGGGGTGACCAGGCTTCTGGGACTCAGCCCCAAACCTATGGAATCTGATCCTATCTCAGGGTAGATAATTGAGAATTGAGCTGAGCCAATCAGCACCCAGCTGATGCAGTAAAGTGCTTGGTGGTGTGGGGTAGAAAACCCTACACATCAGGACTAGGCACAGGAGTCACTCACCTAATTAGTTGTACGTGTAGTTACACTGTTTACAACCAAGCTTCCAGCTTCAGGAATCAGACCACATAGAAAGGAAACATTTCCCCTCTCCTATTTTACCAGGAAGCAACAGAGAAAAGAACACAGTGAAATCTGTGTTTCTGCCAAACCTAAAGGGAAATACCAAAAGCAAAGGTCTAGGGATAGAGTGTGATGTATGCAGTGCCAAAACAAACAGGGTTGATCATGGTCAGACTACCATCCCTCCCATGGAGGCACCCATCCTTTCTTTACTGTGGTAGCAAGAGCCTCTGGTTGTGCCAGCGACATTCTATCTGTGGCATGCACATACCGATTTCAATGTTCCTGTCAGAAAAAACTATAAATATAAAAATTAACCCCAAAAGGGATTTGTCACCATCAGTGAGCATGAATATTTCAATTTCCAGATCCATCATTTTCCAGGAAGACACATGGTATCTTGGAACAAAAAAGTTATTTCTGAATAACTATCGCAGTCTAAAGTGACAGAGGTAGGAAGAGTTGCCATTTTTGGAAAAAATAAAAATCTACAT
Organism: Mustela nigripes; assembly: GCF_022355385.1. Classification (NCBI taxonomy): domain Eukaryota; kingdom Metazoa; phylum Chordata; class Mammalia; order Carnivora; family Mustelidae; genus Mustela; species Mustela nigripes. The sequence goes on from NC_081571.1 coordinate 54,097,378, forward strand.
AAAGAAATTTTGATGAGGTTTATAAAAATGATTCAAACAACACAGAGAGTTTGAAGTAATACTGTCTCCTTGCCATCTCCTTTCCCACTCAGTTTTTCTCTCCTGCAATTAACTGTATCAACAGTTTCATGTCTCCATATCCAAAAAATATCTGTATACATCATATGCAAATGACACTTTTATTTACACAAAGATTTGTGTTGTACAATTTTCTTTTCTTGTTAACCAATATATTAATCAACTTTCCACCTAAGCACCTAAATCTTCTCATTTCTAGGCAGTTGTAAAATAGCACGACGTATGGCTATTATTGATACTTTTCCTATTAATAAACATTGATGTTGCTTTCTGGATTTGGGCATCAGTGAACATCTTTGCACTTAAATAAATGGCTAAGTAAATTCCGGTGGGATTCACGATGACAAGAAATGTTTATATTTTCAAATCATCTTTCAACATGATTTGAGAGCACTTGTTTATTCTAACCAGCAGTGGCTATTATAAAACATGGTAGTGTTTCCTCTAAGGTAGGAAAAAATGGTGTCCCGTTGTTAATTCGAATTTGCATATATGGTTATGAGTGAATTTTAGCATCTTACCATATGGCTGGCTATTCGCTGTTGCAATATTTTTCTGTGAAATGTTGCTTCGACTCTTTCCTCATTTTTCTATTGTGAGAATTCTGTGTAGTAAGGCAATATGACATTTATCTGGCATACATTTTATATTTTGCATATATTTTCCATAGTTGTCATTTTTCTTATGACATTGTGAAATTTCTTTGCAGTACAAAAATTATACTTTTTTATGTAGCCTAATTCATGACTTTTTTCCTCTGTTTTTGAATTAGAAAAGGTCTTTTCCATTCCAAAGTTTTTAAAAAATAAAGTTATTTATTCTGGTACTTCTAGAATTTCCCTTTTTACACTTAAAAGCTTGTATTTCTGATATTTATTTTAAAATAAAGCTGCTAGTAAGGATTCAGCTTTATCTTTTTCAAAGATCTAGTCAAATGGCTCAAAAGAACTTTGTGAATAATCCGTCAGATCTTCATTTATTCTAAATGTCCTCTTTGCCAATTTCTTGATTATATTTATGAGTCTATTTCTGACTTTATTTCAATTTCCTTGATCTGTTTATGCAGTAGAAACAAATTATTTTGGTGCAGCTTCACAATACTTTTTAAAACCATAAAAATGACTTCCTGCTGGTTACTTTCCTATATTACAATATTTTTGAGATATTTTCACATGCTGATTATTTTATATGAGTTTTTGCCAAGTTAAAAAAAAGAATCTGTTCTTATTTTAATTGAGATACATATGCATTAACTTTAATTTGGGGAAATTTGTCAGCGGGAATTCTGGTTTTCTATACAAAAACAGGATAAGGCTTTCCATTTATTTCATGTCTTTTAGTGAAATACTAAAATTCTTTTCATGGAGTGTCTGATTATCTTTACTTTGGGCTTATTCTTCAATATTTTATATCTGCTGTTTTGATGGTGACAGTCTTCCCCAAAGCGCTGATTAAAGGAAAATGGAGAAGATATTTTTGTGAACCTGAGAAGCTCAGAGTTGAATCAGGAGTTTACAAACATGTAAAATATGGTAGTATTGAAAAAACAGACATACGCACAAAGTGATGTGGGGAGACAGAGGAGACAGTATCGTCTCTGCAAAATCAATTTCCTGATGCAATGCAACATTTGATCTGGGGGTTGAAGAAGGAGTGGAGTCTCTAGGGCAAGAGAAGAGGCAAGGGCTTTGCAAGTAGAAGTAGGAGCCAAGGTAAAGACAAGGCAGGAAAGGAGAAGGCATGTCTCACGGGAGGCTCCTGCTAGAAATCTCCCATGGCTGCAGGTGGAAATGTGTGAAAGGAAGTGAGATTTTCACTCCCTGGAGAGTCTTTTATTTTAAGGTAAGGAATTTGGAATAGATTAGATGTGTTTTTTATTGCAAGATAATTTAGGTAGCTGTGAGCAGGTTTATCCAAAATTAGGAGAGATAAGAGGCAGAGAATGCCAGCAAGGGAAAGGTCAGGTGTGGGTAGAGAAGCAGAAGTCCTGGCAGCACGTCTCAATGGCAGCAAAGCTCTAACATAAAGAAGTTCTTGTTAAACACTGAGAGAATTGATGAATGAGGGCACCTAGATGGCTCCATGGGCTAAGCATCTGCTTTCAGCTCAGGTCATGACCTCAGGGTCCTGAGATCGAGTCCCACAGCGGGAACCCCAGCTCAGCGGGGGGGGGGGGGGGGGGGTGCGTCTCTCTCTCCCTCTGCCCCTCCTCCCCAAGCTCTCGCTCACTCTCTCTCTCTCTCTGTCTCACTCAAAGAGATAAATAAAAATCTTTGAAAAAAAGAAAAAAGGATTAATGAATGAAAAAGCAAGGGAGAGTCGAAGGTATTTCCAGAAGCACACAATATGTAATAGTTTAATCTCAGGGCTTAAGCCGTCGGTTGTACTCAAACGCCAGACCTCCTAGAGGTATGTAGCACTTCGCCTCGTGAGCAGGGCAACATTAACGAGTAAGAGTCTGGAACACAGCTCTGTTCCAAAACACAGCAGTAATTAAGTAAATGAATGAATGGTTTTAAAGCCCTTGGGACAGGGTTTTGCACAAACGAAGTGCGCTCTACCTGATATAACTGTTTGTTAAGTAAATAAGGAAGGCTGGAAACAAGAGCCTCGGATAAAAATTTGCAAGTAGTCAATGTCTAAATCGGACCTCAGTTGCCTCTTTCTTAACTACCCACCTCTCCCCGCGAGTTGCTCCCTGCATTTGCCTGATCCTTTCTTCCTAAATTCCAAACATCTTTTTTAATCTGCCTTTTGTTCCAAAGCACCTCACCCGATAAATATGTATTTACTGCGGGAGTCCGTGCAGGAACAGCTTGTGTTATCTGACGCATGGAGGGGAGCTCTGTGCAGCTGGACGATTGTGAGCCAGACGGAGGATGGCCAGAGAGAGGCAGGACATAGTTCCTACCGTTTGTATCCCCCACTTTTTCTTTTTTAAGATTTTAATTATTTATTAGAGAGATGGAGAGAGACCACAAGTAGCAGAGCAGCAAGCAGAGGAAGAGGGAGAAGCAGACTCTCCGCTGAGCAGGGAGCCCGATGTGGGACTTGATCCCAGGACCCTGAGATCATGGCCCGAGATGAAGGCAGCCACTTAAACCGACTGAGCCACCCAGACGCCCCTGTAGCCCCTCACTTTTAAGTAGTTCGGTCCTTATCCCAAGAGCAATGGGAAGCTAGTAAAGGAATTTAAGAGTATTACGTGCTTAGGCTTTCATGTTTAAATGATCCTTCCAAATCACAGTGCAGAAGAGATTTGAAAAATCTATTCTATTCAAAAGAAAGTGTGGGGTAGCTATTCCTCTAGTCAAAGTAGAAATGATGGTGGTTTAGATTATTGTAGGAGCTGTGGAAAAAAAGACGGCCGATGGGTGGGAGTGGGGATCAATTTAAATGAAGAATTAAGAGAGGGTAATAGGAAGGGTGATGGGCCCAGCACGCTTGCGCTGCGCAACTCTGCTAATAGGAAGGGTGATGAACGGGATTTGTGCCATGAGCACCTAGGTACCATTTCTCAAGGCAGGAAATTTTGGAGACAGTTCAGTTTAGGGGAGCAAAGAGCATGTGGCTGGTTAAATGGGCCTGTTGTTCAGTAAAGTCTGGGCTAGAGAAAATAAGCTTGGGAGGGCCTCTCTTCACGTTTTTTTCAGCCCAACCTCTTACGCCAGTAAGTTTCCACCAGATTTTTGAAACCTAGTCCAAAAAAGGAGAGTTCTAAAAAGGAAGGAAGAGAGAAAGAGCAAGAGATCCAAGCAGCCACAAGGAAGGAGTGGCCAGTTTTGTCAAATCTTTTAAGCTCAAGATAAATGAAGACCAAAAATGTACGGCACGTTTGGCACCATGGAGGCCAACGACGCTCAGAGCTGGGAACAGCCTTTTCTTTTAACAGAACGTATGATTATAAGAACACAGGGAACCGCAATCCCAGGCATTCTCAGACTGAAACTGTAGGTATTGAGAAGCTGGGCACACAGATGAGCAAGGGGGATTTCACCCTGAGGAATCCCACCTCACTGGGGGCTCTCGATGGGGGCTCTCGATGGTGCCGTTGGTCGGCCAAGACAGCTTTTGGCCCTGCAGTGCTCGGCTCCAGCTGTGGGGTGTTGGGAAGGTGGACTCTGAGCCTCCTGGTGATTTAGACGTTTCTCGGGTTACATTCACTGACTTCTGGGCCAAGTTAACAATAATTTTTAGCCCAGTTGTCATCTCTGATCTTGTATGATCATATGATTGAGTTCTCATCCTCAAGATATTACCCGGAAATTGAATCGGCAGTGCTGTCCTAAAGGAAGTGCTTGTGTCACTATAAAGGCATTTTGTGGGACTTCACTAGGTATTTAAGCCTTTCCCCCATTTTATGTGGATTGTTGATACCAAACACTTTCTATGAGAGAAAAAAAAAAAGCACATTTTCTAAAATTCCTCCATCCATGTGCTTTATAGCAAGGGTCACTTAAAATTCTAGCCTGGCCCCACCACAAAAATGCCAACCTTTCTTTCCTAACAAAGTCCTTCTGAATCCCATCTCTAACTGTTAATAGTAATTTCCCCCTGACTCCTACACACAGCCGGCAAAGGACTTGGATGAAAGGCTCAAAGACATGCAGAAACATTTTGAAATAGAAGATTTCTCAGTATCCAAATTGAGAAAAAGTACTCAGACCTGTATTCAAAGACTAGTTGGTTGTAACTTTTGATAGTAATATAGTACTAATAGGGGCGCCTGGGTGACTCAGTGGGTTAAAGCCTCTACCTTCCACTCAGGTCATGATCTCAGGGTCTTGGGATGGAGCCCCATATCAGGCTCTCTGCTCGGCAGGGAGCCTGCTTCTTCCCTCTCTCTCTGCCTGCCTCTCTGCCTGCTTGTGATCTCTGTCAAATAAACAAATAAAATCTTATATATATATATATATATATAGAGAGAGAGAGAGAGAGAGAGAGAGTATACACATAGTATATATATAGTACTAATAAAAAATAAGGTTTGGAGAAAGAGAAATTGCTTTTATATTTATATTTACACGTGAAAATAATACTATTATTTGGTTCTTGAATTCAGGTGCTATAGTCCCACTCAGAAGTACCTATTAAGATGCTGGAACTCGCTTAATGAAAACAGCTGACATGTGCTGTGGGCCAGGCATGGTTCTCATACCTTCTCCGGCCTGGGTCTGAGTCTTGTGAATAACTACACAAAGTAGGTATCGTTATGTCTATTTTATCAGTAGGGAAACTGAGATACAAGTTGAAGTAACTCGTTTACTTGTTTACATTAAACATTGATGTTTAATGACAGCTGATATCAAATCAGGCTAGAAAAATCAGACTCCATACCTTGCAATGCACTGGGTTTTTTGTTTCTGTTTTAAGATTTTATTCACTTATTTGACAGAGAGAGACACAGCGAGAGAGGGAACACAAACAGGGGTAGAGGGAAATCGAGAAGCAGGTTTCCCACCGAGCAGGGAGCCAGAGGCAGGACTCAATCCCAGGCCCCAGGGATCATGACCTGAGCCCAAGGCAGACGCTTACTGAGCCACCCAGGTGCCCCTGCAATGCACTGTTGTTCTTGTCATTCTTCAGTGGATTCCACAGCCTCGCCTCTAGGGAGAGGCAGAATCCAGACGGAAGAGGAACCTAACAGAGTTGAGGACGGGAATCACCAGTCCACAGGAGTCCTCTGTGTTGCTGTTGCCCTTGGTCCCACCGAGGCTAACCACCCCCACCAGGCAACCTCACCCCCGGGCCACAGCCCAGGAGCGATCCCCAATCTCCCCCTCACCCACTGCATTTGACTTTACTTTCTGCAATAATGTTAATTTGAGAAGACTATTTAAAGGTCCACCTAAATTTAAGAACAGTTTCTAACAATTAGAATTTGTCAACGCTGAAGTTCTGTCGAGGCTGAAGTTTTAAAAATGAGGGGGAAAAAAAACCCTTTGGCACTCAGACAAACACCTGATACAAAGAAGGTTTAACTCAGCACAAAATCAGTTCCATCTCCATTCTGGAGGAGACCTTCTCATTGAGTAACTCCACTTACTTCCCTGCACTTTATGAGGCCAGATGTTTCCAAAATAAAATGCCGTCTTCTGTGCCTTCAAAATCTGTTTCTTAGGCCTGTGCTCCTTCCAGATGCTATGAGACTCAAAGTGCTTGAAAGGAATGATGCTCATCTTGAGATACAGACATGATGAATTCAAATCCCCGCTCGACATCTATGCCCGTTTGCCATTTTGGACATTTTGAGCTCCAGTTGCCTTACATACAAGATAAAAATAACACCCACTTTGTGAAGAAGTTGTGAACATGCTTCCATAAGGATTGGCCCAGAGAGGGACTTGCAAATAGTGATTACATCTCAACGTCAGTCCTTCTCACACTGATTCACCCACTTCAAAAAATTATTTTGTCATTAAAAAAATGCTCACTCGGTGACCCTCACAGGTCACAGGTCACCAAAGCACTGGAGACTCTAAGGAGTAACTGATGGATGGATCATAGGTTGTCCAAGTGCCACACTTCTGAAACCAGGTGGCAGCAAAGAGAATTACCCATCTAAGGCGCTCTCCTTGGCTTGGGACTTGAGAGTTCCACTGGCAGGTGGGCAAAGATATCCTTCCTCATCTGAAAGTTCCAGACTTTGGGAAAAATGATTCTTGCCTCTAAATCTCCTGTGTGTTTTCTTGGTGCCTCTTTGTGTCTTATAGAGCAGTTCTGATTCCGGGAAGGGGCCTGAATAAATCGGCCATCTGGGCAGCTCTCCTAGGGCATGTGAACTGGGCTCAGGCCAGGGCTGAAACCCGCTGTCTCTGGGCATGCAGGATGCAATCCGTGCAGAATGGGTGAACCATAAAAGCATTAAGTTGGTTCTGTATTCCTCGGGGTATATTGAAAAGTAGCCCTGAGAGTCGGAACCATTCTGAATCTGTTGTATTCCTTCCGTTTGTGTTGAACCTTTGGTACGGGGATAATAAGAGGTACATTTTGTTTATAAAAACAAAACCATGTAATGAACATTTCTCCATTGTCAGTTGGTTTTTGGAGTAGTATACTTTAAAAATTGCATTTTGATTCTCTAGGCAAAGAAAACACTTGTGTGTGACTGTCTCCTATGCTTTTCTATGTGGCAGTAATCTGCTGGCATGAGAGGAAGGTCAAGTTTTTTCAAGTATCATCCTAGAAAGGAGATGATTTCACCAGATGCAGACACTATTTTCTGGGAGGTAGACTGTTCTCAGAAATATCTATTCAACATTCAGTGTGTGTGTGTGTGTGTGTGTGCACGCGCGCATCAAAACATAAGTATCTATAGCTCGCATGTGTTATCTTGATGACCTTGAAACAAAGTTAAGAATAGAGTAAGATTAAAGCAAGGAAGAGATGCGCTACAATTTCAGAGCTGAGCGGTGTGGAAGAGCTGGTTCTAGCCCTTAAACATCCCAGGGGAGCTCTATGTACATCGACTTGCTTGAGTGCTTTTAATGAGTTAACTGGTTAATGCCATAACCGTAGGCAGTTTTGATCAGCCACTGGGCTAAGGGCTTTACACCTGACCTAATTTAATCTACTCTGCAGCCTTTTGAAGTAGATGCTATCACGATGCCCATTTTAGAGGAAGGTAAACTGAGGCACCAAGAAGAAGGATGGCTAGCACCTCCCATGGAGGTAGTCAGACACTAAGTTCTGAGGCCTTAGGAACATCAGGGAGCCTTCTTGTGACAAGTGGTAGTAGCATCAGGCTGCATACACAGACCATCTGACCATGCAACACAAGTTTTTAACCCCTAGAGCCCATGGCTGCTCTCCATCCCTGTGCTAAACCCGTATAGCATCCCCCACCCCGAGTTTAGAAATAAAAATTCAAGTCATTCAATCTCCACTTGATTATTGTTTTGGGCCTCATTTCCTTTGTGCCACCAAGGTTTCTTTTTTCAGTGAAAGCAAGCATCAGATTCAAAAACTCTTAGATCTTAGTCGGGGTTTGAATTTATGATTCGTTAATTGATGATTCCTGGTTCCAAGAGACAAAACATCATTCACTGGTCGTGGTGCCCTGCCTTGCTCTGGGCAGCCCTGCCAGGATCTCTGTGACCAAATGACCCAGAAAAGTCTCCAGTCTTCAGCTCCCAGGGAAACTGGCATTGTGGCTGTGAAGGAAAGCTCACCCTGTTGGGGTCCTACCCTGGTCCTACCAGTGCTGGCATCCTACCACCTGTCACGCTACCAAGGCAGGCAGACCTCAATGATGCCCCTCTTAGCTGCTTCCCACTGAGTGCAAGAACCCTCTGTATTGCCCCCAAGACCAGCATGCTGAGTGAACAGCCTCCAGGGGAGCCTACACTGCCATTGGCCCACTGAGTTTGCCAACTCCAGTCTCTTCCTTCTCTCTCTCTCTCTCTTTTTTTTTTTTTTTATTAACATATAATGTATTATCTGCTTCAGGAGTACAGGTCTGTGAATCATCAGTCTTACACAATTCACCGCACTCACCATAGCACATACCCTCCCCAATGCCCATCACCCAGCCACCCCATCCCTCCCATGCCCCTCCCCTCCAGCAACCCTCAGTCTGTTTCCTGAAATTAAGAGTCTCTTATGGTTTGTCTCCCTCTCTAGTTTCATCTTGTTTCGTTTTTCCCTTCCTTCCCCTATGATTCGTTGTCTTGTTTCTCAAATTCCTTCCTCATATCAGCAAGATCATATGATAATTGTCTTCTTCTGACTGACTTCTTTCGCTCAGCATAATACCCTCTAGTTCCATTCACATCATGCAAATGGAAAGATTTCAGATTTTTTAACGAATGTGTACTGACTGCTCAGTGCGTCCTAGGCACTATTCTAAATGTCACAGGGAAAAAATAACCACTGGGCAAAAAAAGGTCCAACTCTTAACACTCTAGTGTGTAGACAAACAGGAACAAAGTACACTAAAACTCTAATGCCATGACACAAGGTGCTAAGCACTAAGAAAACTAAAGCAAGTGAAGGAGATAGAGCAAGGCAAGAGGAAAAGACCCTTTGAGGTTGGGATATTTGAGCACAGATAACAATGAAGTGAGAAAGTGAGGCCTGAGGCCTTTGAGGGAAGAGAAGAGAGCAACTTGCTTGAGGAACACCAAGAAGGACCATTCCCTGTATCCAAGGAAGGGGGCGAGTGAGAGGAGTTGGGGTTGAAGACTTAGGGTCTTAATGAGGCAGTATAAGCCATGGAGTGAAAATTGGTTTTTATCCTGAGTATCTGTCAAAAGCCACTGTCCATTCTGCGGCCCTGCTTTTTGTCCTCTGCTCTCAGGATAAAAGCTGAACCAAATTCGAACTCTAGGCCCTGTAGGATCTGTCCTTCCTACCCTGTGGCCTCATCCAGGACAACGCTTCTCACTGTCTTTACTTAAATTCCTTTCATGTGGTCCCTCTCAACACTTCACCTTCGCCAGGCTGATCCCTCTGTCCAGAACCCACCTCCACCACCATTTGTCAAGGGAATTTCTCCCTTTCCTTAGGTCCCAGCTTAACCATGCTTGCTAGAAGAGCCTTTTCCAACTCCCTGATCATGATCTGCAGAATTTCCACAAGAACCCTATGGCCACCCTTGTCTGCTGTATAAGTTTATACTTAGTTGTGCAATTCCTTGATCAGTGTTCATCATCTATACTTGATTCTGCTCTGTGAGGGCAGGAACCATATCTAGTTGCTTACTCATTTATTTACCACCAAAATCACAGTGTTTAGCAAATAATAATCCTTCAGTATCTATTAAATGAATAAGCAAACAACCTCTAAGCTTGCCCTCTCCAGCCACCACCCCCAACCCCCTCATGGGCCCAGACCTTCCAAGACACCATATGACCAAAGGTATTGCTTTCATGATACAGTGATGACATGGAAGAGAGATGATACCTTTCTACTCTTTCAACCCCAGGCTATGCAAAGCAATCAGACGGAACTTACAGTTCCTTCTGTCTATCCCTCTTGCCATCCTCAAGTTTACTGAAGGGTACAATGTGGGAGAAACAGAGGGTGAGACTCTGATCTGCCTCATGAAGAGAGGCATCAAAAGAAGCATGGTTCTATGTGAACACTGCCTCTCTCCAGATGCCCCACCCCTCTCCTCCAGTCTTTTCTACACAGTCCTTCTACACGCCCCAGCTGGGCTACACCACCCTCCTCCAAGAATTGCACCCTTGTCACAGAAAGGAGAAGTTCATATCCCACAGTTCCCTCCAAAGGATGGTGGGGAATAGTCCTAGGTTAGAGAGAGGGCACTGGCAGGGTTCTGGGTCTGTTTCTCCCTCTTCCTCTGCTCCTCCACTCAGCTTCTGGTGTTCTCTCTCTTTCTCTCTCTCTCTCAAAGAAATAAATAAAATATAAATAAGTAAATAAATAAGGGGCCCTGGTGGCTCAGTGGGTTAAAGCTTCTGCCTTCAGCTCAGGTCATGATCTCAGGGTCCTGGGATCGAGCCCCGCATTGGGCTCTTTGCTCAGGAGGTAGCCTGCAAACAGAGGCCCTTCCTCTCTCTCTGCCCTCCTCTCTGCCTACTTGTGATCTCTCTCTCTCTCTGTCAAATAAATAAATAGTATCTTAAATAAATAAATAGCTCTCCCTTATCCATCCAGGATGGCTGGGGTCAATTTCAATTACATACTTTCTAATTCCATTTGACACCAGGGCACAAAGAGGAAGGAAAATAAGGCTAGAGATTGGTGTCACTTCATCTTACAAGATAATCTACAGTCTTCATAGTGCAGCTTAAATTTCATTTCCTTCCCTTTCTATATTACAGTAGTCACCATCTGTAGTTACTTTTTTAAATGTGAAAATTACCATGAAATTGGTCCTTTGCTTTCCCCCGATCTCAATCACACACTTTAATTCATCTTTGTGTCTCCTATTTTGAAAGTATATAATTTTCCTACTAGTTCTTAGGAATTTACAGAATGCTGGGTCCCTGGAAATACTACTAAAACAAACTGTTGACAGGATAGAGCTGCTTTTATTGGTTTCCAAGGTGAAAGGAAGCATTATGGTGCTAGAAGCTCAGTAGCTTCTTAGAGAGTGGAGGGCAGCCTTGTAATATTTATGACATTTGGAACATGATTTAAGATGGGTGTTTCCTTGTGAGTACTTGATTAGAATTGGATAAGGACCACACTGTAACAGTTTAGGCTTGATGAACACAGCAAGGTGGAGATTTTTAGGCATGGTTTTTTAAAAAGTGATGTAGAGAAGAGTAGTTGGAGAGACCAAAAATGTAGCTGTTGAAAAGGTCAATGTCTGATGTTCATTTAGATGTCTGTCTTTCTTTGCAAGTGAGGGGGATTTTCTTGCAACCAAAAAATACAGCTATGTGCAACTTTTGCCTTCCTGAGCAAAAGTTTCCTGGAATAGTCATATTAGTGGAGTCTGCTCAACGGTACAATTTTCCAAAGATAGATAATGCTGTGTGGGTGTAGGTGGTTTTGATTCTCAAATGCATCTAAATTTTAGGAATCGTGATTCAATTAGGACTAAGGATTCCAAAACCGGCTTAATGACTGAGGCTTAAAGAAATTATATGACCTGTGTAAGCCCAGTTAACTTGGAGCCAATATTTTCACCCAACTGATCATGTTCTTTCTGTTTCATGTTGCCCCCTCTGTAGAAATTCTTGTTAAAGTCTAGCAGTGTGAATTAATGCAACATGTCAATTCACAAATGAATTCATCATATTTTTTATATACTCTGGCACAACTATGTAAAATGTCATGCATGGATAATGGAGTAACCTGGTTAGTGTCATGATGACATACTTGTGTATAAAAAATATCCCACCCAACTCGAAAAAGTAACTCAAAGTATCTAACTTATTGAATAACATCTTGTGGAGAGGACCTTGTGACAATTTATTTTGGGTGACAGACACTAGTACAGCAATTTGTACATGCAAGGATGGATAAATAGGAATATGATAGAATACTTATACAGCAACGTACGTTGGGAGATAATTCCAATAATATACTTGTTAATAATGACTGATGAACTCAAAAGACTTTTCGGGATGGTGCAATACCAAAGAGACCTCATCACAACATCAGTCATAACTACGGCACATTTATAGATCCCCACTGCAGTTTTCTTGCTGCATATCACTTACTTTTAACTTAATTGACAACACTGGTGACTTAGCACTCAGAAATAGTTTGCTATCACATTTGCATATGGCTAGGACTGCTCTAACTTGTATTTGTGAAGTTCATTTTTTCTTCCACTGCTATTCATATCCTTATTATTACTGAATGATTTAAACATCACCTTAGATTTCCAGAGGAAATTATGATAAATATGATAAATTATGATAATTATGATTAATGATGGTGATTTATTTCAGAATTCTGTCCTCCAGAATGCATCTATCCTCTGTTAATTTAATGAACAAAATAGATCATGAAATTCTGGATGAATCAGTTTTATAAATACTCTTTCAATACTTGCAGGAAATTACTGTGATTGAGTTTCCAGACAGAATAAAGTTGGGAAGAAGGGGGAAAACTCTATTTTGGAGAAGATGATTTCTTATATCTGTGGCTTTCTTTTTATTTCTTTCATGTTGATTTCACTGTCATTTTCTATAGCTCCTCTTTGAAAACTCATGTTGTTCTCCGGAGGATGACATTTCCTTCTCCTCAGGTTCTGAAAACAGCAGTTTCTAAGTCCATCCATATACCCCACACCTTAATTTCTATCACTCCATCTCTTTCTTACTGCTTCACCAATGTAATCCTCTCTTCCTGATAAATATGTTTTTCCCTCTATCTATTTTCTTTCACTTTTAGAGTTAATTTATTTCTTTGGGGAGAAAAAAAACAGATACTTTCTTGTTGATTATATTTCTTTTTGAATCTATTAAAGAAAATTCTTGTAAGTAAAACTTACAACCTCCTTTCTTCAAAGGCCAATAGCTCCAGGTCCTGGATGTTACCTCTGGGAAGAGTAACCAGAGTTCCCTCAGGATTTGCTCCTTTTCCTTAGTTCATAATCACTACTATCCTGCAGGCCAGAGTCATTTTACATTTTAAAAACGAATTCTACTCCTGCTTCAAAAGATGGAATAAACATACATTCCCCTATTCCTCCTGCTGAGTACAACTAAAAACCCTGGAAATACGTATAAAACATTTATAAGGAGAGTCTCAAGGTGGAGATCAGAGAACTCGGAGTCCAGGGAATGAATGGCGGTGAGATTGTGGGTTTCTTTTTGTTTCATATACTCTAGACTGGGTCCTAGAGAAGCCAGAGGCCTACAAGCACTCACAGGCAGAGACAAAATCAAAATATAACAAAGATACCAAGAAGAGACTGCTTTTTCCAGCCAAAGAACCAAGAAATGGCAGGCTAGCAAGTCAGAACCTTTTAGACAATAATTGTTCTTCTTCAGTCAAATGTCAAGGGAAAAAACTGCATCCCAGTGTGAAATTTAGATTTTCACACTCAGCAGGCTATAATAAGGTACCCCCTCAACCTGCAGAGAGGTGTCACAAAAAGCCAAGTTGAGAGCCTTGACTTATATCTTCACCAGGTAGTAACACAGTGGCCCTACCTTGAGATGGTGTCAGAGGATGCCTAACAGAGCATCAGGGCCTTTCAACACCACTCAGTGAAAAATGTGATAATTAGGGATTATTATCAGTGGTAATGAGGCAATCATCTACGGTTTCAGTAAGGCCACATGGGGAACAGTGCCTCTCCAGCTCCCAAACAGAATGATACCTGCCAAGGACTGGTAAAGGGCTGGTGGGGGGCTGAACTCCCAGCCCCACCCTGCAATAATGAGAAGCCTCTTTTCTGCCACTACCCCTGAGTCACAGAGGCTGAGTGGGAAATCTGGACTCTCACCCCTTCTTGGCCGTAATGAGGCAACACTCCACAGCCCCTGTCAGAGCAGTTTCATATAAAACCTGCTAGAACAGTAAATTTCAGTAAGACACAGAGTCTCATAATGCCTTAAATGTCCAAGTTTCAACACCAAGATGATAGAGATGTTAGAACTATCATACAAGAAGTTTGAAGCAGGCATTACAAAATGCTTCATTGAGGAATTACAAACACACCTGAAAACACATGGAAAAACAGAAAACCTCAGGAAGGGACTCTAACAAAATACAAAGAAGGACCAAGAAGAAATGTGAAAAATATAATAATCTAAATAAAAAACTGAATAGATGAGCTCAATAGTAGCATAGAAGGGACAAGGGGGTAAATCATGACCTTTAAGATAGAATATAATGATCGAATCTGCAAAACAGAGAGAAAAAAGACTAGTGAGCGGAAGGGTGTGGAAACACTTAACAGAGCCTCAGGGAAAGATCTAACATTTGTGTCATCAGTGTCTCAGAAGAAGCAGAGAAAGAAGACGGAGGTTAAAAAAAAGTACTTAAACTTTTAAATTTGGTGAGAAATAAACCTACGGATTCAAGCAGCTGAGTAAACCCAAAAAGTAAAAATACAGAGGAATCCACACCAAGACAAATCAGTCAAACTTGTGAGAACTAAAATGAAAACAACAAGAATCTTGAAAATATCAAGAGAGAAATGATAACTTACCCATACAAGAAAAACAATTGGAATAAAAGTGCTTTTTCCTTCAAAAACAACAGGAGCCAGAAAGAAATCGTTCAATATTTTCAAGAGTTGACAGAATATATCTGTTGACACAAATTCTATACCCAGAAAAAATATTATTCTGAAATAAAGGGGAAAACAAGCATTCTCAGATGAATTACCAAAGAATTTGTCACCAAGCAGATCACCATAAAAAATGACAAATATCTCTAAATAGGAAGAAAATGGTAAAAGAAAGAATCATGAAAGAGCAGAAAGAATGGAAGAATAGTAGAGAGTAAAAATACACTAGATATTCTTCCTCTTGAGTTTTTTTCCGTCATATTTCATGATTAAAGCAAAAATGATAACACTGACATAGTTCTCAGTTAATTTGGAGGAAACCTTTAAGATGATTCTATTACATAAATTATAGAAATATGAAAAAATTTATAGAAATAAACATACTCAGAAGTGACTGGGTGGCTCAGTCCTTTCAGTATCCAACTCTAGGTTTTGGCTCAGGTCATGATGTCACAGGTCATGAGATCAAGTTCCTCCTTTCCTCCCCCTCAGGGCCTGGGCTCAGCGAGGAGTCTGCTTGAGATTCTCTGTCTCCGCCTCTCCCTCTGATCACATGCTCACGTGCACTCTCTCTCAAATAAATAAGTAAAATCTTAAAAAAAGAAAGAAAGAAAGAAAGAAAAACACACAGACACCAGTGTGTATGAAAGTTGAGAAAATCTGAGTAAGATTAAAATTATATCAACACCAATCACCCGTTTGTGATGTACTATCAGTTATACAACATGTCATTGTTGAGGGAAAGGGGGTAAAGAGTATATGGCATCTCTCTGTGTATTATTTATTGCAATGATATATGAATCTACAATTATCCCCAAATAAGATTTTTTTTAAATGCATTCCTTTGGTGGAAACCAATATGAATAAGTTCCCATGACTCCAGAAACAAAGGCTGATATCTACAAAAGATAGAAATGTTAGACTGAAAACACTGCTTAGCTTTATTTAGTAACCAGTATGTTAGGCTGGACCAGAAATTTTAAATTTAGATTTAAAAAAAATAATCACCTAGAAAAAACAGCAAGAAACTTGGGAATGATCTCATAAAATAGTCACAATATGACTTACTTATCAGACTCTGTTGTAGGGTCCTGAGGTCTCCCAGTTCAGTATCTTGACTGTAATCAAAGCACCCAGAATGTATACATCTCTGCAGACTAACTAATATTTCTCTAACTCATAAGAGACAAATATTTATGTGAGCAGAAACATGTGGATGCTGTTCTTTGCTGACCCTCTCTCTTCCATCCACCCATTTTTCTCTGTGTTCTTTCCCCAAGGTCCTCAATAAAGTATCCCATCTTTATTTGGGAAGCATATCTCCCTAGTTCCTGCTTGAATTCTGAGGTAAATGCTTCCAACTGAACATTAATGGAGCTTAATGAACCTCACTCATCCCTAAAGGAGAAAATTGAACTCCAGTTCTATGAAGGAACAGAAGTAGGTGAAAAAAAATTTTTTTTAAAAATCTGGTTTTAATTTTGTTTAAGCTAAACCATGATATCAATTATAACTGAACTGTAAACTTAAAGTTTAGAACTTAATTTCCTCATTAGGAAATAACTACACTCTACCCAAGTGAGCATTAATTTTTCACAAAGACCATACACTCAAGTTTTAATTGAAGAAAGGAAAATTTCTCCCATTAATTTGATTTTGACTTTGCCCTCTTAACAAAACATCAGCCCTTGCACTATTCTTGTTAAGAACATCTCTTTCCTTGCTAGGACTAACCTGTATTATGAAGCCCTCAGCATTGTATAAATAGCTCACCCCTTTCAAATCCAGTGCAAACCAAGAGATATTTTATTCTTAATTTCAAAGGAAATTGAAGGGGTATAGAAGAAATATATATCCAAATATAGGAACCGCAGACATCTGTTGTTCTTTCATTGGTGAGCATTACCACAGCTTTACCTCTTACCCTACATAAGTATTTCTTTTACATTCTTTTCATGATTGCAATTAATTAGTTAGGTATGGAATAATTATTCTACTTATGCCATACTAGGTTACATGCTGGACCCTAAGATCCTTGAGAGTAAGGGCCATGTCTTGCATATCCAACTGTTCCCAATGCATATCACGGGAAAATAATAGGAACTCAATAAATATTTGTCAAATGGATGGATGGATGGATGGATGGACGGATGGACAGATGGATAGATATCCAACCTCTATCTATGGTTGGATAGAGAAGATGGCAAACGACTTAAGTTGTCTGTGCCTCAGTGATCCCATATGTAAAATAGAGTAGTTTTGAGTATTAAATGCAATACCATAATGCACATAGAGGTACCTTTCCTTCCTTCCTTCCTTCCTTCCTTCCTTCCGTCCTTCCTTCCTTCCTTCCCTTTCCTTTCTTACTTTCTCCCAATGCATCCATCCATCCATCCATCCATCCATCCATCCATCCATCATCCAGGAATATATTTAATCTGCATCATAAAACAGAGGAGAATAATTAAGGTCTAGTGAAGGTTAAAAGTAACCAGATTCTCTGCTTATAAAAAAAAGTCTTATCATAGCTTGTATAAAACTGTAATAACATGCTCATCATAGTAAACTCATAAAATATAAAAAGAAGAAAGAAAAACCAAAGAATTCCTCATGCTACCAAAATAATTATTGTTAAAATTCTGATAGATTCCTTTCAAGCCATTATCTATAAATCAAGGTATTAAGTAATAAATTATTAAATATGTAAATTATATATTTATATATTACTTATATATTCATATATATATATAAATGATTAAAGTATCAAATGACAAAACCATTAAAAAGCAAGGTCTATGGGGCGCCTGGGTGGCTCAGTGGGTGAAGCCGCTGCCTTCGGCTCAGGTCATGATCTCAGCGTCCTGGGATCGAGCCCCGCATCGGGCTCTCTGCTCCACAGGGAGCCTGCTTCCCTTTCTCTCTCTCTCTGCCTGCCTCTCTGCCTACTTGTGATCTCTGTCTGTCAAATAAATAAATAAAATCTTTAAAAAAAGAAAAAAAAAAGCAAGGTCTAAAATAAGTTCTTAAGTAGACTATTACAGATGAATGGATAAAGAAGAAGTGATACACACACACACACACACACACAGAGAAATATTACACAGCCATCAAAAATGAAATCTTGCCATTTGCAGCAATGTGGATAGAACTAGAGGGTATTATGTTAAGGGAAATAAGTCAATCAGAGAAAGATAATTATTATATAATCTGACTGATATGTGGAATTTAAGAAACAAAACAGAGGATCATTGGGGAAGAGAGTAAAAAACAAAACAAGACAAAATCAGAGAGGGCGATAAGCCATAAAAGACTCTTAATCATAGGAAACAAACTCAAGGTTGCTGGAGGGGAGGGGAGTGAAGGGATGGGGTAACCGGGTGATGGACATTAAGGAGGGCACGTGATGTGATGAGCACTGGGTACTATTATAAGACTGATGAATCACAGACCAGTACCTCTGAAACCAATAATACATTATATATTAATTAACTGAATTAAAATAGTTTTTAAAAAACAAAAAATACACATAAAATAAACTCTTAATAGATGATTAAGTTGATCTTAATGAACATATCTACTAGTGAAAATACATAGTATTTTCCAATTATAAAAGTGATCTTTGTTATAGGGTATTCAGAAAATTAAAAAAAAGTTTTAAAATATTTCATAATTCCACACGACATTGTTCTGCACTTCCATTTCAACACCTGCTCATACGTGTATTACAAATACTACATTTTCCAAAGTATTTTAAATATTTAGTATTTATTCTAATCAAATATAAGATAAACATAATATACATCATTGCAAATAATTCTCCAGCTATTAAACATTTCTGAAATCATTTCATTTGAAGATCTACTCTTTGGACATGGTGTAATTCCAATGGCTATTTTATATTATTGAATATTTGGGTTATACATAATTTTTCACTATTACACAGTTTAAGGGTAAAAGATTTGATTTAGGCTTTTTAGAAAATGTCTCTGACTTCCTTGAAAGAGATGCTCATACTGTGAATTATAGATCAAAGATATGAATTATCTCTTTACCCTGGCTAATAAAAATATATGGTTTTTATAAGTTTAGATATTACAGATGCGTGTAAGTAGGAGGTCTTCCTGTAATTTTACCCCACAGCTCTCAAAGCTAACCCTGTTAATTTGGTATGTGTCCTTTTAGATTTTATGTGGGGCTTTGCTTTTCATCTTACTTTGTACCTGATTCCTACTTAACACCAGAATAGAAGGGCGAAGGCAACAGCAGCACTGACCGGAAAAGTCTTGGGGTAGGGGAATATATATTTATATATATAAAGTGTGTTTATATAAAGATACACTTTTTATGTTAATGGTAAAAGTATTTACTCCTTAGTTATGAAAACTGATGCTTTGATTTTATTTTTTATATGCTCTCTCAGAGACTCTTTTAGCCTTAACATTACTGTTGAGTTGGTTTTTCTTCATGGGAGATTATGTCCTGAGTACATGAAGGAGGAAAAAGATGAAGCCATTACAGTGATCTTAACAAAACCTTCTCTGTCAATGTCTACACTTCGAATTTTGTTATTAGCTGCATATTATAGACTAATATTTAAAATATTATCTGTTCTAGAATTACATTTCTTATAGTTTATTTCTCATTAATGATGTTTATATTATTCCCCATAATTTTTTCCTCTTAGTCATAATGATTAAAATATTTTATGTATTTCTTAGTTTGTTCTAAAGAATCCAGACTATAGGGATTTATTGTGACAGTGGTAGCAATGGTGGATGTTCTGATCCAACTCATTAGTTTTCGCTTTTACTTTTTTTCTGTAGTAATTCCTTCTTTTATCTCTTTTGTCATCTTTTTAAATTTATAGATCTAACTTTTAGTTCAATTGTTTTAAATATCTTCTATTCATTAATACAAATTCTAAAACCATAAAATTTCCCTTGATTTATAGATTTGGCAATGTCCTATAGGTTAAAACATGCAGCATTCTCACTCGAAAATGTCTTTTATTTCATTCTATTCATTTTAATTCAAGAGGTAGAGAGTGTTTGGTTTGTCATTACTATTTCCAAGCAAGTACATTTGTAGGACTCTCTTTTCACTACAGCAAGTAGATTTTTTTACTATGAATTTGTTTGGTTTTCTGGTTCTATAGTATACGATCAGTTTTTGGTGTATTTTCCAGGCATATTTAAAAATATGTATTTCTTGGGGCACCTGGGTGGCTCATTGGCTTAAAGGCTCTGCCTTCAGCTCAGGTCATGATCCCAGGGTCCTGGGAAGGAGCTCCACATCAGGCTCTCTGCTCTCTGCTGAGCAGAGAGCCTGCTTCCTCCTCTCTCTCTCTCTCTCTCTCTCTGCCTGCCTCTCTGCCTACTTGTGATCTCTGTCAAATAAATAAATAAAATCTTTTAAAAAATATGTTTTTCTTGGGTTTAGATTCCCATATGACCATATTAAGACTCCTCTGCCCCTTTTATATTTGTCAGCTTCATCCATTAAATTCTGAAAGAGATGTACTAAATCTCCCACTTGCCTAAGAAAATGTATATCAGATAGATAGATAGATAGACAGATAAATGATAGATAATGTCAATGGATATAAATCTGAGTGACTGTGATTATAAGAACAAGCACCTTCTACTTTTCTGAACTATCATTCTGTTTTTCGTATTTGGAGGGACCTGGGTTCAAGTTCTAGCTTCTCTGTTATCATTAGTAATAAAAGATAATTGGAAGAAAGGTAGGCCAGGACAAGGGGCCCCCCACCCTATGAGGAAATCACCCTTAAAAGGATTTTAGACCACCCTGGAAGGAGCCCTCCACCCTTTCCCATTTGATAATTGATAACAAAAACCTGGTTAGGTGATTAGGGCTCATAGAGGGTTAATCAAGGCTAAAACAACCCACCAACAAGCCCATAAAACCCCCTAGACTTAGAAACTCCTGTAGTAACCCTTTCAGGTCCCAGTGGTCTCCAGGAGCTTTGCACTATTGTTCAATAAACTCCGCTTTGCTGCCCACCACTCTCTGCTGGTCTACCTCTCCATTCTTGGAGGCAACGTGACCAAGAACTATGGACACACAGAAGGAAAAGAAATTCTGTAACTCAGGAGTTCAGGCTATTTGATTAAAATCTTTGAGCTTGAGTTTCCTCACTTGTAGAAGCAAGATAATAATAGTTCTTCCTACTGTAATAGATTAATAAGAGGAGCAAATGAAAGTCAATAATGTAAGTTTTTAAAAGTCAAGTTTTTTTCAAATATGAAATTTTTAATTATTATTATTACTTAGTAAATTTCAAAACAGTGGTTGGTATTTCCCTAAGGCTACAATTAGCTGGTTTACATTGGTAAGATATTAAGTTTGGGAAAATTCTACAAAATTTATTGTGAGGTATGAAGTATTTGCTTTTAACCAGGACCAAAATTGTTAAAGCCATTTTTTTTTTATTAAAGCCATTTTTTAATACAACTTTTCACTAAAAACTCACCTATAATGGATGCTAACTCTTTAGCTTTCTTTAACAGTGATTTTATTAAACTGTTTTATTCACCAGAGTATTATGGAAGAAGAAATGAAATGCCACTCTTGAGTTTAGGAACAAATTCTATTTTTTACAATGAGGGCATTGAATGTGAATCCTCTTCAAAGTTCATTTTATCCCCTAAATTAGCTTTAGTGTGTTTGTTTTAGAACATTATGCTCTTATATGTGAGTCAAGGGGCATATGGCCTCTTTATTGAAAAATAAAGAACAGATGTGTGGTTTAGATAAGTACACATAAACATGTGTAGGTCAATGGCAGGTGACTCATCATTTTTTCCATATTGTGGAAGGGATATGAATAATTTCCTTAGAGGAAATTTAATCCTTGATAGAGTGACATCAAAGAAACCATTATTTTATTTATTTTACTAGATAAGCATAAAAAGATCTAACAAAAATACCGGTTTCCTCTTTGAGTTGTTAATAATTCTCTGGACATCCAGATGACGGATTTAAGAAAATGTGCTGAAAGCCAATCCAAGTACTAAGCAGACATGTCAACAGAGGCCCATCTTAACTGAAAACAGATACTTCTTAAATAGCCTTTCCCTTTAATTTCTTTGAATATTCAATTCACTGCGCATGAGAAGACAGTGGGTAACTTGGCTTAGGAGGATGTGTTAGTTATTGTGTCTTTACATACCAAAATCTTAGACTGGTATCCCTTGAGATTAAAGGAAATCATCTAGCTTTTAATGGGAAAAAAATTGAAGCCATAAATGAAACCACAGTTCTTGAAAACTTTTGAAATCTCTCTTGATTTTTTGGCCTCTCTTTACTATACATTTCCATTTTGATCAGTTCAAGAGTTTTCTGGAGGACAGAGCAAGTCTTAAACAAATGAAAGCACTAATTTCACCTTCAGAGAGGATCACATTTATAAAGCTATCCCAATCAGGGCCAGGTCTTCTCTGGGTCCACATTTATTTCCACAGTTGTTAGGAAACCAGACTGTACCCTGAATCTTTGAACCTAGACTCCAGAAACAATCTTATTAGCTTCCCTAGAACCAATTTCTAACTACGCAATATAGAGCAATATGTAGCAAGAACAATTTCCTTAGATTATTCACCTATTCATTTACGTCTCGTGAATGTATGCATTTATTAGTTTACTAATCCATCACTCATCTTATATATGTGAGGAGCTCTGTGAGGTTCCTGGAGAAATGGAGATTATATTGTTTAAAAAACTTGCTTGGGGGCCCTAGAGGCTCTCCAGACAATAGTGCCGGAGAGAGATGTAAACAAACTGTTAACGATATATTGTGATAAGAAATAAAATGGGTGCATTCCCAGGGATTAAGAGGGCTCCATAGCAGCAATGCAGACTTGTATCAGCTTTGGTCACCATTATATGCCTGCACTGGCGAACTCTCTGACACCTGTGGCATTTGGCCAACATATGATGGATGCCTGCATGGGTGGGTGAATGGCAGGTCAAGGATGGCTTCTTACAAGAAAAGTCAATTCAGGGGTAGCTTGAAGACTATCGAAGTGTACAAGAGAGAGACACTTCCACATGGATAGCTTGATAGGGAGAAATGAAAGAGCATTGGCATGTTCAGGGTATGGGCAAGTAGATCGCGATGATAGAGCATATGGTGAAATGACTGGAACGTACATCAGGAAGAAATGTGGACTTGGTGAGTAATAAAAAACGCTAAAGATTTTAAGTAGGAAATTGACATGATCTGATTTACTAGGTGAGAGGACAGGACTACAGGGAGGCAAAGCCTTTGGGAGTGATTGAAACAGAGCGGTTGAAATTACAGACTCTTCGATCCCAACTGATAAAGGATATACTTTCTCCTTTTAGAATTCCTTAGGGATTCCAATAACCTTGAAAGGAATTACAGCACAGTGGCTAAGATCAGTTATACTGCAACCAGACTGCATAGTCTTAAATCCTGCCTCTGTCACTTACTGGCTGGGTGACCTTGGACAAGTTGCTAAACCTCTCTGAGCCTCAGTTTTCTCATCTGCAAATGGGGATGAGAATACTAGTGCTTGCATCATAAAGTTGTTTATTATAAGGATTTAAACGAGTTAGTCTCTAAAATGCTTAGAAAAGTGGCTATAGAGTTTGTTAAATTTGTTAAATTAAAACCTTATATATTGATTCACAACTATTTGGTCTAAAATTATGCATATGTGTTTTAATTTCCCGTGTTCATTTCTATAAAACTACACATATGCTCTTTATTTTCTTTGATTTGAAATTTTTATCTAATTTCCCCCTAAAATGATAAATATTTCATTGTAAAGTGATAAATAAACAAGTAGTGCTAAATCAGCCATTTGAACTTGCAAAACTTTGGTTGCTGAAAATTATGTTAAATACTTCCTCTTCACCAAGTATGTAAAAGTCAAAACAGAATTTGTGAGAAAGTGTTGGTGCTCTGCAGTGACCCACCCACCCACCACCCAGGAGGAGGAACGGGGTGAACGATTTCTTTCACCTCAACCTGCATGAGGCCGCTGGGAGAGCTTCAACTGCGTCCCCTACACTTGATGGATTGAGCTAAGTTCTTGAGTGTGGATCCCGCAAGAATTGGAAAAAGGCAGAAGATAGGCTGGCCAGCTCTGCCAGCAGCAGAAGTGAGAAAGGGGCTTCTTCCTTGAACTCAAAGAATGTGTCAGAGCAAAGGAAAGATGACTACCTCCCAGGGTCAGGACAGAGGCCACAGATAAAGGGTCACGGTGGAAGCAGGCTAGGGAGCAGGCGTCTGCAGAGGGAAGCACAAGGTTCATAGGGCCTGGGAAGGAGAGAAAAAGAGGAGGAAATCCGTGTCCCTCCTTGCATCTGGAGAACTGCCAGTAAAGGATCTCCAGCAAAGGGGAGGGGTCCCGTCTCTAAGTCACAAAGCGGGTGTAAACCTCAGCCTGACTCAGACCTAGCTTGAAGATGGTTTACAGGATCAGGAACTTTCCCGTTTTCCTACATTCCCTCACTCCTCACATTCCAGCCCAGCCGGACCAGACATCAGGGGTACTGAGCTGGGGAAGAGAATCAAGCAGGAAGGCGGCCCATGTCCCCTACCCCTCCCCAGCAGAAGTTGGAAGCATTTACTTCTATATACAAGGCTGGACATTTTAAACACAAAAATGAGACAATTTTGTGACATAAAGCGATCTTAATTATTGGCTTGTGTTCTGCAAAGTCTTACAACTGTCCTTTTTCGTGCATAGGCAGGAAAAAGCTAGCTCACTGAGCACTCTGAGACCAGAGAGAGAAGGGAATACATTTGCTCTGTGAATTGTATCCTACGAATTGTACTTGTTCAGGGGCACTGGATACAACGTTTTGATTCTGTCTTCTGTTTTATCCATTTGCACACTTCACTCCAGACTGACCAACACACTCAGTCCACCAGTCAGGGATTTTATTTCCAGACCTTTTCTCATGCCTTCTCTCCCAACCGACATGAAAACATTCATCACATTCAGGACTTCTAACAAATAGCCCATTATTCTAGTGATGAAAACAAACCCTTTGATCAGTGGTTCTCCAACCTACCACCTTGGATAGATTTCAGAGAGTCTGAAATTGTCCCTCAATATCTGGATGAAGGTGTAGCTGTACATTTTTTTTTCTGGTGGAAAAATTGATAACGTTTGCCAAATATTCAAAAAAGGACTAAAAGAAAAACAAAAGGTAAATAAAATCTATCCTATTCATACTTCGCTTATTGTTAAGATAAGGTAGAGATATTCATGTCCAGGTCTGCACAAAATTATGAAGAAGGTATAGTTATTATCACTAAGGGTTCTTTGTTCCTCCTTCCCACCTTTTGTCCATCCAGTAAGTATTAGTAAAGGATATATGTTCCTTAAGTTACTGATGTACCCCTGCCCTGGAAATTCCCAAGTAAGCATTTCGCTCTCATAGATCACTTTTGAGATGTAATACAGATGTAATTACACCATATTGTGCCCAATATGGTGTAAGAGGAGGGAAAACTTTCTTGGTTGTTGGTGGAGCTTTCTTAATTCCTGACATCGCAGCATGTAGAATCTGCCTAGAGCAATGTATAGAATATATTTTAATGTTTCAGGGGTTATTATACATGTACATGTACATGAGGTTTTAAATTTACATATGTTCTTGTTCATTTCCTCAAGAGTCATAGATCATGTTCAGTATAGAGGAGCTGAGCAAATGCTTGATTATGGGGGTGGTGGTTGGTTTCTGGAAATTGAGCCTAATGAATGGCAGTGATGGTCTGTTCTCCACTCATAATACGTCCCTCCATTTCTCCCTCTCTCTGGGGTCTTTTGAGTTGTTATTCTGGAACTAGTCTGCATTTGCTTCTTCCTTCAGCCCCTCTCTATGATCTTAATTGTTTTTCAGAGTTGGCAACAGTTACCTTTTGTGGCCTTTGATTGTGGATCCGATTATCACAGTTTTCAAAGTGCTGTAAGCTCCAATTTCTGACCCTTTCCCTGTAAAAAAAAAACAAAGGAGGTGACTTTCTCTTGTTTAATAAACATCATCTAAATCCATTAGCTTCAATTCATAATTTTACATGAATGCCATTAAAGACCTATTAATTTGAGGGAGAGTTTCTGGAAGGAACAGAGCAGAAATTTTAAGAGGTTATTTATAGATTTCCAGATGTTTTTCTGACTCTGGTTGACCTAGTCGTGGGGTGTAAAATTACAGTGCTGAGAGGGTCCACTTTCCAGCAGTGCAGAACTCCTCCTCTCATGGAGAAAAGCATCTCTTCTGCTCCAATGAAGATTCCTTTCAAATCCACAAATAGACATCTCACACTGACAAAAGTGTGGAGAAAATGAAGAAAGGAAAGAGGCTAAGATGAAAGTAGAGGGGAAAAGTTTGCTTTGAATTGTGAATCAAATTCTGAGTCCTCAACTTAATTTCTGGAAAGTGTTCCTTGATCTGTTAAAATTGATGTTCAAAAAAAGGTAATTCGAGTAAGTGCAAGAATTAGTATCTTGTCACTAGCCAGGTGATAGAATTGATAGGATCGGTGTGCGGACCACAAGACTGAGCAAACGAAAGTAGTAGAATTCAGGCTTTCAATCCAACTCAGTGTTCCATAGGACTTGGTGTATTGGAGAAGTATGTCCCCTGAGGTGTAGGGCTGGTTCGGCTCTGTATTTACTCCTGAACCCCTTGCTTTCTTGGTTGATATATACCTTTTCCTTGGCTCTATGTGAGAGTCCTTAGTGCATACCCTGGCTCCTCCCTGCCTGACCTCTAGCTAATACTCTATTTGTACTTTCTGGGTACTTGAACTCTGGACTATTTTTCTTTCTGTCTAAATGGTATTTTTGTGTATGGTACCGATTAAGATTTGAAGTTCATTTTCTCCTATATAGATACCTAGTTTTTCAACCACAACTGTTGAAAAAAGAAGCTCTTTTTTCCCCCAAAAAGAATATACATGTTTTGCTTTTAGTTCCAATAATCCATTTTGCACAAAATTCAGTGCTATAAAGAAAGTTAATGCTCTTCAAAAGAATTTTGTGCAATAGACAACCACTGTCAATACTTTTCATATGTTCTACAAGATTGCATTGTGTGTTTATTTATGAGTATACACACATGCACACACACACACACACACACACAAAGACAATGTAGCTGAGTGATTATGTACTCCAGAGACAAACTTTCCAAGTGCTTCTCTTTTCCTATCTGTAATTGAGAAAATAATATCTACTTATAATAATTAAGTAATAATATTTACTTCATAAAGTTGTTTTCAGATGTAGATGTAGAAAAGCACCTAGGAAAATGTCAAATACATGGTAAGCAACGTGTTAATATCAGTTACCATCACACTACATGTTCTGTAACTGCTTTGTCAGTTATTGATAATTCATAGGTCCCTTCCCATAATATTGTAGAGAGATTTGTCTGATCCTTTAAAATAAATATTCTGTTTTATTGCATCCTATTTTATTTTTTCTAAAAAGCCTATTCTGTATTCTATCCAATGTCCATACCCAGAATTTAGGTACAGCATTAAGACTAATACCATATTGGGTGCCTGGGTGGCTCAACCGGTTAAGCATCTGACTCTTGATTTCAGCTCAAGTCATGATCTCAGGATGGTGAACTAGAGCTCTGCCTGGGTCTCCATGCTGAACGTGGAGCCTGCTTAATTTTCTCCCCACGCAGCCCCACCTGCTCCCTTTCTTTAAAAAAAGGAATAAAAGATCAACACCACATTGTCTTAATTACTGTGTTGTCTTTTTACTGTTACTTTTTACTGATGAATTCTACAGTTCATCCCTTGAAAGTTTTCAGTAAGATTTAATATATTCACAAAGTTGTACACCTGCTGTAATCAAATTTAAAACATTTTCATTATCCAAAAGCTATCCTGCAGTTCTTGACTGCTACCTCTCTTTTCCTTCATACCATTTGCCTTATATATCCAGGAAATCCCCAGTATATTTTCTGTGTCCATGGATTTTCATTTTCTGGACATTCTTTATGAATAAAATGATACAATATATGGTCCAGTGAGCTATCTGCTTTCACTGAGCATAATGTTTTGGGGTTCATCCATGTTGCGGCAGTTATCAGTACTTTATTTCTTTTTCTTGCCCAACACTGATGTCTTGGATGGATGGATCACTTTTATTTATCCACTGAACGCTGGGTGGACAACTGTGTTAGTTTCACCTGAGGACTGTTATATATAATGAGGAAGTCACTGCCCTTCACATCGGTGTTCCTTGTAAACACCATTTCCAATCATCAGCAGCATACTATGAGGGATCAAAGTCCTTACATATCTCATTCATGTGCTTCTTATTGAGAGAGCAAAGTACAAGCCATATTATGTAAGAGTCTCCATATATGCCTCTCAATGGTACGCTACCAATGCAAGTTCTTCTAGCCCATGGAAAAAGACCTCACATATGATCCTTCTTTAACAACTTAAGATGCCGTTGCTAGTTTCTGCCTTTATGAGCTTTCAATAGTATGTATTGGAAGCTTGAAAGAAAGCATACCAAGCAGTCCACTGTAATACAAATCATTTATTTGGTTACTCATTTGTTCTTTTTGTTTCATTTATTCAGTGCTTGTTTATTTGCAAAAATGGATACAATACAAAAGAGTAAAATTAATATTTTTGGCAAAGGAATATAGAGGCATCAAAAATTAATAAAACTACAGGTGAGATGGATAGTGGGAAATGTACACTATACAGTTCTGTGTAGTTCTGAAAGTCAAGCTGAAAATTTACCTGTTTGTTCTACCAGCCAAATAAAGAAGGAAGTAGGATCGACTGTTGATTCTATAATGTTTTCAAGGTAAAAATAAATCTCTTATTGAGGATAACCCATGTTTTTCCCTTACATCGACATGTGTTTCCTTTTCTTGACATATGAGATCCCTTCCTAGTAATCTCCCCCTAGCCACAGGCAGAAACACTGTACCATGTTAGTGAACAACAGGTTGAAAGAGCCTTGAGTTAAAATAATGAGAATTTTATTTTTACAACTTCTTTCAGTTTACACCTCTGACATAACATGAAAGAGCAGTTCAGTAGAAACAATTCTAAAAGGGGCAAAAAAACGAGACACATTTTAACATTTCAGAAAAGTCACTTATGTTTGCAAGATTTCTTAAGTTTAAGTTGGGAATAAGTATTATCAATTCACTTCTGTTTTACTGATGACTTCAACACATAAAAGGGTAATTAATTCCAAGCGGGGTCCTTCTTCGACCCTGCCAAGTTTATCTCAGCCTCTCTCTGCATGCTGATTTCATTCTCTGAAAACACCTTATGCCACACTAAAGGGACATGGCCACCAGCACTCTTTTGACTTCGTATCCTCTTACTGACTTGTCTACCATGCACACATTTGATATTACAAGTAAAACTCAAGGAAGGGCTGTGATTGGGGTGGGTAATATGACCAACCATTAACAATCGCTAAACCAGAGAGTCAGTCATGAAAGATGTTGTACCTTTTGGGACACTTATCTAGAGATGGAAAAAAGAAAGCAATTCTCAGAAGGGAGGGATGGGGTTAGTAAACACAAGGCCACTGAAGACTCAGTATGAGTTAGATAGTCAGTGTGATTGGTGTTAGTCATGAAAATCACTTCACATGATATGAGAATTTTATGTGGGAACGTGCGGTGCAAACAGGAGAGTGATATATAAGATCCTCAATCACTATTCCTCCCCGTATGACCATATTTTCAGAAATTTAAAAAAAAAAAAAAAGAAAAGAAAAACACACAGGCAACTCAGAAAAAGATTTCAGAAGAGAGAAGACTCTTTTGCCTAGGGGAAAAATACGAAGCTGCTTTCCGACAGTCCCTTGTGATTTGAGAGCAAATCACCAACTGTTAAAGTCTGAAAATGAAGAACCCCAAGGAGTTTCTGACCTGTCAAAAAGATGATGGCTCAGCAACTCTGCTCTCAGACTGGGAGACCACTGTCTGCTTTGCAATTCTCCCCAGGGTCTAGGAACCGTATGGACGTGATACCAGTGACAGCACATGGTGAGACCCTTACTGAGGAAATGTTTGTGTGTCCTAGCTGGTATTCTTTGTGATTAGACATCTTTGAAAATCATTCCCTGAGAGTTCTAAGAAGACATTGGGTCATTACCCTCCCATTTCCATGTCGCAGCATTCCCAAGGGTGCTGTGAGAGAGGAAATATTCTAGTAAAAGTAATTTTCTAAACAATACTCTGAAGGACATCAAGGCAAGGGCATACTCAACGAAAGTGTGCCTTGCTTTATAATGTAAAGCTGAATATTTGGCCTATATTTTTAAGATGGTTTAATAGAAAAAGAGCCATAGCCTTATAGAGTACAGAAGAACACATTCAAATGTCCTTTTCTCCCCTTCTCCGATAAGAAAGAAAAACTCCAGCTTGATGGAACAGTTAAATTTGAAAACAGGCTATTTTAAAATGGAGCTTTCATCTTGGTTACCCTGCTAATGAAAAGCAGTGAGCATAGGTAACCGCACTTTGTACATAGCAGCTAATTAAAATCTTCATGTAATGATGGACCCATATTATGTCTAGTAAATAAATATGCCTTTAAATATTCTGTTTATTAATTTCCTCTTTTTTCTTTTTCTTTTTTTTTTTCTTTTTTGCCTTTCTGCTTTGAAGTAAATCAGTTTCCAATTACTGGATCCATATTTAGGCAAATACAATTAATCTATATATACTTTGTGTGACAGTGGGAGAACCCCTCCCCTCGCCCTCCCCTGGAGAGATTTGAATGCTAAGGTCATTCCCAGATTTAGGAGAAAAGTCTCCATTTAGTTTTCCTTTAAATATTGGTCTTGGGATGCCTGGGTGGCTCAGTCGGTTA
Organism: Mustela nigripes; assembly: GCF_022355385.1. Classification (NCBI taxonomy): domain Eukaryota; kingdom Metazoa; phylum Chordata; class Mammalia; order Carnivora; family Mustelidae; genus Mustela; species Mustela nigripes. The sequence goes on from NC_081571.1 coordinate 54,127,998, forward strand.
GGATCTGCCCTAGGCTCACGTCCATGTGATCCTGGAATCCTAGGATCTAGTCCACAGTTCAGCAGAGAGCCTGCTTTTCCCTCTCCTCCCTTTCTCGTGCTCTCTCTTTCTCTCTCTCTCTCACGCACAAATAAGGAAATAAAAAATTTTTTTAAATAATAAATAAATAAAAATTTTTAAAAATTTTATCTTTATTTTTGTAATGATTGAGATTATTAGGAGGTAGGTGCTTCCGGGTAAGGAAATTCCATGTCAAGGCATAGTAATCTGAGAGGGGAGGTTGAAATCAGGGAGCTGAATGATGAAGGTCATAGCAAAAAGTCCCTTTCAGATGAAAGGTGCCCCGGGATCACTCTGTTCAGGATACCCAGTGTTTGTGCTCATCCCTGGAGCATTCTGGGAGCTACGTTACAAATGTACTCCAAGGCAGAGTAAATTAGGAACACTTAGTGCAAAGAGTGCCCACTGAACAACTCACATGATGCGATCCGAGCTATTGTGCTTTCCTATGAGGACCAGCAACATGGAAGACTGCTTTCCCACCATACAGCTTCCTCTTGCTTGTTAGGAAATGTGGAATACCATAAAGCTCGCAAAACCACATATCAATATTGAGATAAGCAAACTTCTAACTCTTAGCTTGCAGTGTCTACCATTGCACCTTTAGAGATTAGCCTTCAAATTTGCTGGTTCCCCACCCCCCAACCCAGTTATTGCCGTGACACAGAAATGTTTGCTGAGTTAAAGGTGCTGTGTGTGACTTCATTGCATTAGTCATCTCAGCACCTGCCTCGTCCCATGTCAGCACAGGATTCTGCTCTTCCTCGTCCTCTCATCTGCTCCCGAATTTCAGCCAACAATCAAGAACACGCCATGCTTCTTGGCAACGCCAAGGCCCAGATGCTGAATAATTTTTAACAGTGAACTCATTGCTCATGGTGTTTTCATACCAACACTTCTGAAGCCGTCTGTGACCATGAACCCTGCTCACGGATGGTTAATTATTGTCTTGCTACATTCACAGAGTTGCCACAGAAGCCACTGCAAGCAGAAGAGTTGAGATCGCACAGTCCGTAGGGGCCACGTAGTCTGGTTCCAACTCAGTGCTGTCATAACGAACAGGTGACTCTCTCTCCAGTATGTATACCATGAGCACTCAGAGAAGCAGTGCTTTGCTTCTTGGGAGAAATAAAATATTTCCTCCAGAACGAAAACTTCTTTAGAACAGCAAGTAAAAAGCAGTAATGTTTTTGAGCTATATAGTTCCTCATTTGTTTGTTCTTCTAACTGGGTTTACGATGTTACCTTAAGCGAGTGAATTAAAATGTTTTATGTTTCCATAATACCTTCATTTAAATGACTTTCAACTAGGAACATATTACATCTTGACAACCTGCAGAGGCAGAGTAGTATAAGTAAATGATTACTCCCTCTGAAAGGCAAACTGAGGCAGAGGGAGAATTTACTAAATGCTACCTATTAACTTGGAGGACTCTTCATAATTATTGGAATGAAGACATTTTACGCTCTAACCAAGATGACAAATATTCTAGTAACTGCTGATAATTCAGTGCAGCCTCTTTCCCTTTGGTGTCTGGAGGCAGTGCCAGAACTTTCCGTGACGTAGCCGTCAGGTACCTAACAGCCCCAGTAAGTCATAGGACCTGGCAGTTTCGCTGAGACTTAGCTGTCATCTCTGGTTTCATGTCCAGAAAGAAGCGCCAGGTGTTTCAGTTGTTTAGATGTTTGTTTATGATCGGGCACTAGATGACACACATTTATTAACCCTGTGCGTAATGTTTATTTTTTAATTGATTTGAGGAATCTGAAAACAGTTGAATTGTTGGAACTGTCAGATGTAACAAAAATGATTTCTTCCAAATGTCTCTGTGACCAAGATCAAAACAGACCCGAGGACTCTTTTCGTCTGTTGGGACTTAAAGCATATAATGATTGGAATGGTGAGTCTTAGGAGCCTCTCTTGTTTCTCCTTTTTTCTCCTTTAGAATCGTCAATGTCCCAGAAAGCATCGAGCAGATCATTGGATGAATTCGATGCATTCCTTGCTGTGTAGTGCATCAGAGAAGCTTCTGCCTCCTTCTTTCTTGCTTATCCCGATTTAGCATAGTCAATATTTTTAATGGTGAGTCTGTGAGTGAATAATTCTATAGATGTAGTACTTTAAAATCTTAGGTTATTAGATCTAGGGCACAGTCTCCAGGACTGGACTACTTGGGTCTGAATTCTGCTGTTACTTAAATAACTGTGTTAACTGAGACAGGCTCCCTAATCTCTCTATGTTAAATGGAGGTATTAATAGTTGTGTACTATTAATTAATATTAATCGTATTAATACTAGTAAAGAGTTTCAAAGCGCCTGGCACACAGAAAGCACTATGTAAGTGCCAGCTGTTACCAGTCTGCACCCACAGTTCCACTTACTTCCAACCTCTCATCAGAGAACCATTGATCATAAGGAACATTTGCTCACACTCAATGAGAATGTGGAAATGGACCAGAATAAACCCATCTCCTCTTGCAAAACAACAAAACAACCTACTTAGCAACGGTCGTCTGAAGCATTGTCATTACTTGCGTGTGCACATTGGCACACTTACATTAATTGTGCATGTCTGTGTTCACATTTGATGCAGATAGAATTTGACAAAGAGGAACAAAACAAGACAACTAAATTTTTAAAACATTTATCTTCACAGAAAAACGTTTTTAAAAGATTTTACTTATTTATTTGAAAGAGAGAGAAAGAGCATGAAGGAGGGGGAAGAAGCAGAGGGAGAGGGAGAAGCAGACTCCCCACCGAGCAGGGAGTCCAAAGCTGGGTTCAATTCCAGAACCCTGGGGTAGTGACTTGAGCCAAAGGCAGGTGCTTAACCAACTGAGCTACCTGGGTGCTCACAAGAAAATTTTTTCTGCGAGGACTTCTAATTTCTAAATCTGGTGGTAGAAAAGTTGATATTTTCTTTTTTAAAATGCATCGTATGTGGGGCGCCTGGGTGGCTCAGTGGGTTAAGCCTCTGCCTTTGGCTTGGGTCATGGTCCTGGGGTCCTGGGATCAAGCTCCGCATCGGGCTCTCTGCTGAGCAGGGAGCCTGCTTCTCCCTCTCTCTCTCTGCCTGCCTCTCCACCTATTTGTGATCTCGGTCTGTTAAAAAAAAAAAAAAAAAAAAAAAAAGTGATGGGGGTTAAGGAGTGCTTGTGTGAGGAGCACGGTGATATATGGAAGTGTTGGATCACTCTATTAAAAAAAATGCATCGTATGTTTGTATATTTGCGAATTGAGTATTTATATATAATGTAACATTATGTATATAAATGTAACATTCATATATTATATGTAAATTTCTATATATGTAAATATGCAAAATATTTATTTGTATCATCTTGTGTATGCCACAATAATCATGATTCTTTTTTTTTTTTTTAAGATTTTATTTATTTATTTGACAGAGATCACAAGCAGGCAGAGAGGCAGACAGAGGCGGGGGAAAGCAGGCTCCCCACGGAACAGAGAGCCTGATGCAGGGCTCGATCCCAGGACACCCTGGGATCACAACCTGAGCCAAAGGCAGAGGCTTTAACCCACTGAACCACCCAGGCTCCCCAATAATCATGATTCTTAATATAATAGGTACTCATCAAAATTTTTGGAATTCAACTTTTCGGTTTAAATTTTTCACTGAACTGAATGGTTTGTGAAATTATAGTTTGAATTTCTGATTTATGTAGCCTAGCATCTTGAGAGCAACATCAAATTAGGAAGTAAAATACAATTTTTTTTAAAAAAATATACACAATCCACCACTGAAAGAAGCATTAATGTACAATACCTGAACTAAAGCAATGTATACCGTCCAGTCAACATTTAGGAAAACTGGTTCATTTCATAACTAGTTATAATTCTATGAGGGAATTAGTGACCTTATTTGATTTTCAAAATAGCCCTTGACCTAAATCCATTTTTTTAAAACTACATTTGTAAGGGGGACATTGTGAACGAAGAGTTAGCATTACACTATTTTCTAAAGGAACAATAGATGACCGAAAGAGTGGTATTTTTTTCCACATGTACCAATTTTTCAAAATTTAAGGTATTCCTTTAATACCACATTTACTAGCAAAAATGAACTCCATTGGTTTGGAGTTCATTTTTCAACATAATGCCAAAATTACATTATACAATCATTATTTACCAAGGCCATCGAAGATATGTTAAAAAGAAATAATAGACCCAAAATGGAAGTCACTTGTGCTAAGCCCGACAGATTTCATGCCTAACCTAAATGCAGTTTCATCCTTCTTCAGAAATGCCATCCTTACCCATCAGTCTGGAACTTTCTAGTCAGCACCAATGCGGTAATCTGCCACCTGGGTCCTTCCCCTCCCCCAAAGGAAAATGTGGTATCCCTCTAATATACCCTCTTGTCCCACAAACGAAGGTGAGCTCTCTGGAAACTATCCTTTGTCCATTTATGACTTCCTTGCCCTGCCTTTAAAAGCCTTTCCCTCTCTGTAGCCCTTTGGAGCACCTCTCCATTGCTAGATGGGATGCTGCCTGATTCATGAATCATTCAATAAAGTAATTTGATCTTGGGGCGCCTGGGTGGCTCAGTGGGTTAAGCCACTGCCTTCGGCTCGGGTCATGATCTCAGAGTCCTGGGATCGAGCCCCACATGGGGCTCTCCGCTCCTGCTTCCTCTCTCTCTGCCTGCTTGTGATCTCCATCTGTCAAATAAATAAATAAAAATCTTTAAAAAAAAAAAAAAGTAATTTGATCTTTAAAATTTACTCAGTTGAATTTTTGTTATTCAACATATTTATATAAAAATTTTATAATATGGGGATTAAACTTCATTTCCATTATTTTAATTCTTCTAGAAACACAATTTTCATACATAATTAGAACTATTTACTTACTAATTTACAAATTGTCAGGGAGGAAGAATTTCCTCAGCCTTTTCAGGTGATTTTAGAAAGACTAAGAGACAGATTAAGAGGAGAAAATCAAAATTTAATTTTGTACATACAGGGAATTCACACAGATGTGGAAATTCCCAAGACTGTCAGGCAACATGAGGTATCAATATGATTAGTCTATAATTTCCATCAATTAAAAACCTTTCAAAGAATATGAACTTTATCAGAAATAGACATATTTCTATTAGTCATGCAATAATATATGTATTTCCATTGAACAGAAATATATTTTATAAAAGCACAATACATTTTCAATTCTAGTTGGGACATTTCAATTTAAGAGGTTGTACTTAATGGGTTAATCCAATTTGTGATTTTTTTTTCCAACTAACACACCAAAGAATTTGCATTCACGCATTTTATAGCTACTATTAGGATCATTGTTTTTCAACCTGGAGGTAGAAAAACAGCAAGACAAACAATTATTTTTCAAATGAAAAGTGCCTCATTACATTAATATATCATAAAAAAAGAATGCAAGTGCAAAGTAGATTTTTACAAACATGTCATATATATTTAACACCAAAACACCAAGTCATTTAGAGAATTCGGACAAACAAAAAAAATAAAATCTTTAATAAGCTGCTCATAGAATTTTCATACTTAAAATTAGGTTTCAAAGGCTTTTCATTTATCCCCATGTAGGTAGAATACAGTGATTCTTTTTACCATTGTCTTAAAGTGAACTAATCAGCAAGTCGTTGGTCAGAGTCAAGTGCCACTGTTCTTAAACTCCCTCTTTTCCAACAAACAGGGTGAGTTGGGTGCCCTTCTCCCTCCAAACTTATCCTAAACCAGAAAACGTTAACACAGAACCTAACTTCTTCCAATTCAACTTCATCTTTTTTATCGCCAAATCACACTGTTGCCAAAATGCAACTATTTCTGCAATATCATTGTTGACACGCTGGTCATTCTCCCCACCTTGCCTCATCTTTCCATTGTATCATCATACCATTAAAAATTAGTATGATATGCCATCCCAGCTCAGCATTCTTGAAAGCCCCTCCCTACTCCAGGCCTAGACTTCTTAAACTCTTAATATAATAAATGTCTGCTGCTTCACTGAGGAACTCAGGAAGATTTCTCAAGGTCTGTATCTCTTTCTATTCACAGGGCCCATCTGATGATCTTTTGTTTCTATACTATTGGTTCATGCTTGATTCTCTGTCTCTGCGCATTCCTCCAGCCTCCACTATCCCTCATAGTGCAGTACTGTGATTTATAAATCAGATGATCAAAATATTTTGGTTCTTAAAAGCTTCAGAACCATAAAGGTGAAATGAGTGTCTTGTTATTTGTAACAACCCTTTCTGATGTAACTGGTTTATGTTCGTGAAAGTGACTTTTGCAAAGCACCTAAGGATGGGGGCTGGTTTCCAGGGCAACTGGCCACAAGTACAGAGTACAAATTTTCAGGCCTGTCCCCTTATTTCTAGAGAGGGAAGAGGGCCCAGAGGTTGAATCCCTCACCAATGGACAATGAAGTAGTCAATCATGCTGATGTAATAAAGCCTCCATAAAAACCCAAAGGAAAGGTTCAGAGAGCTTCAAGTTTGAGGAACTGGAATGCTTCCATGTGTCACTGTGCTGGACCCCTGGCTCTGCAAGGACAGAAGCTCCTTTATTTGGGACCTTGCCTTATATACCTCTTCATCTGGCTGTGGATTTTTTATCCTTTAATATCCTTTGTTATAAATTGGTAATCTAGTTAGTGTCTGGGTTTCCTGGGTTCTGTGAGTTGTTCTAGCAGATTAATTGAATCCACAGAAAGGGTTGTAGGAAGCTCTGACATAGCCAACGGGTCTGAAGCACAGGTCACAACTGGGACTTGGAATTGGAGTTGGAGGAGGTTGTTGGAACCTCCCATTTGCTGCCAGTTGTTCAGAATCACAGGTAACCTGGGTTTGTGATTTGCATCTGAATTGGAAAGGAGTCTTAAGACACTGAACCCTCTACCTGTATAATCTGATTCTATCTGTGGGTAGAAAGTGTCAGAGTTGGGTTGATGTCTTGGGCACCTGCTGGTATGTAAGCATTGCTTGTTGGTGTAGGGAAGCCTCCTCACAAACACATTGGATTTGGGTTCCAGAACCTAATTTACATAGGTACATCGGACCATCCTTTCCTGAGTTTTGGGGGATCATGCAAGGTAAACTGGGTCATTTCTTGACCTTTTTCATATAAACTTGGGAGTCTGCTTTCTTGGTTCTCCTGAATTAATTAATGCTTTTGTGAGACTTTCCATTTTCCCACTTTCTGTCTTTTTCTTCTGTCCCGTTGCTTCATTGGGTGAGCATCCCAGGGCTGTTATAACAAAATACCACAATCATGGTGGCTCAAAACACCAAAATTGAGTCCGTCATGGTTTTATAAACTAGGGCTTAGAGATTAAGTTGTTAACAGTGAAGGGCACCTGGGTGGCTCAGTCGGTTAGGTGTCTGCCTTTGGCGGGGGTCCTGATCCCAGGGTCCTGGGATTAAGCCCTGAGTTCGGCTCCCTTCTCAGTGGAGAGCCTGGTTCTACATCAGTCCCTCGCTCCCCTCCCCTCTGTGCGCTCTCTCTCCTGCATGTGCTCTCTTATGCTCTCTCTCTCAAATAAATAAATAAAATTAGAAAAAAAAAAAAAGTGTTAACAATGGCATTCTGTCTCTGAAACCACTAGGGGAGGATCTTTCCTTGCCTCTTCCAGCTTCTGGAGGTTCCAGCAGTCCTGGATTTATAGCTGTATTACAGCCTCAGTCTATAGGTTCTGGGACAATTTCCCTGTGTGTCCATTCATGCGGTCAGTTTCCCTCCATGGCTCTATCTTCTTAGAAGGATATCAGTCATAATGGGTTAAAGACCCACCTTAACCCCAGTATCACTTCATATTAACTAATTACATTGACAATGACCTATTTCCAAGTAAAATTATTGTGGAAGCCTCTCAGGGTTGGGACTTCAACATATCTTCTTTAGAAGACACAATTCAACCTATAACATTCTCCTAGTCTGCTTAGGCTTTTTTAAAACATGTTCTTTACTCTAGGTTTAGTGCAGTTTCAGGAGAAAGAAAAAGTCTTCTTATGACCTCTTGATGGTGTGATTGGATAATAGCAGTACCCTCTTGAACTCTGAGCCCTTAAATTAAAAATTTATAGCTTTTTATTGAATTCCAGTCTCCTAAATGCCTGTTCCTCCCTACTACTACCTCTAACATCAGCTCTCAATATATTGCTAGTTATACATAATTGTTATGGGCCATTGGATTTCATTTCATTGATGTTGATTTGTATTCATATAGAAGTGGACTAACAACCAGCATAACATAGAGTGATAAGGTATCTTTCAAATTTATTTTACCACTACTCTTTCCAAAAAAAAATGTTTGAGATAGCCATACTGTAGCAAAGATTTCAAGTTTTCAGAGGAAAGACAATTTTTGTATTAATATAATAAAATTTTGATCTAGCAAATTACTGACTTAAATGCTGTTCTTTTGCCTGCCCCTCTCTTAGTCTAGTTATGAGGACTGTTCTTTAAGTAGTGATGTATAATAGAGTCATAGGAGAAGTAATAACACTAAAGGGCTCACATTATAGCAAAGATTTAATATCAAATATAGGTGATGGGAAAGATATTTAAGCACATCAAATGCTATTAACGATGGGTCACTTCTTCAATGGCTTTACTCCCAAGTGCACCACCATATTAATCAAATACTTGGTATTATCTGCACACTGATTATTACTAAGAGACTAGTATTTCAAATAAGATCTTATTATAGTCATTAATGAATCTCCTGGCTAAAGTGGCACTTAAGTAAATTAACTCAGAGGAGAAAGGCTGTAGTTGAAGAACAGACTTACGGCTGACTCATCACCAGCTAATTGGTGATGTTTGTTATAAAGATTAGATATTTACCAAAATAATGTGTATAAAACTGGCTAACGTGTTACCTACATGTAATAGAGGGTCATTAAGAGCTATCACTTTTGGGGCACCTGGGTAGTTCTGCCTTCAGCTTAGATCGTGATCTCAGGGTCCTAGTATCGAGCCCCGCATTGGGCTCTCTGCTCAGCAGGGAGCCTGCTTCCTTTTCTCTCCCTCTCTCTCTGCCTGCCTCTCTGTCTACTTGTGATCTCTGTCAAATAAATAAATTAAATTAAAAAAAAAAAAAAAAGAAAAGAGCTATCACTTTTTATAGTATTCAGCTAAGTGCCAGGCACAGTTGGAAGCACTGGTCTGAATGCTTTTATATATTTAAGTTGTATATACTTTGCACACCATATACATTTACATTCAGAAGGGACCAAACTGAAACTACCATTAGATGTACAATTTTGAGAAATTTATAATCATACATTTTAGATACATGTAAATGAAATACTCCTAAAATAGCGTTGGTCCAACTACCTCTTTAAAAGATTCTTACCAAAGCATTCTACATATATACCTGTCTTTCTTATTTTTAAGGAATTTCAGAAAAAGCAATGTTTCTTCAGCAATGTTCTATTGATTAGTGGCTCTCAATCTTTAGCATGCATCAGAATCACCTGGAGGGCTTGTTAAAATGCGGTTTCTATTTCAGTACTGCTCTAGTCGGACTCAAAAAATTGTGTTTTTAATAGGTTCTCATAACACATTCTCAGATGAAGCTGTTGGTCTAGTGACAGCAATTTAAGAATCATTGCTCTAGGTCAATAATTGTCAAGAAGCAAGACACTCTTCCTTAATTCTAAACATAAGTCTCTCTGAGTCATGTTCTTAACTTATATCTAAGAAAAAATAATACAATTCAATTACTCTTGCCTATATGGTAATTTACTTTGAAATATTGAAACCAAATCTGTATGGATATTGAGGAAAGCCTGAAACTCGGATGACAATTCCCATTCTGAAAGTACAGAAGATCTCAGTGCAGGTGCATTTATGAATAGTCCCATGACATGAACTTTGAGCATCAGGGGAAGCAAGAAATCCTTTGCACTCAAGAGAATACAGTCCTGCTTTGTTCTGGACAGACAGCACATCCATTCAGGAGCATTATCCCTAAACAGATTAGTATTTTATTTCTAACTGATACTGGCAGGTACATCTGGATCATCTCAGGCTATCTTCTAAATTAAAGCCCTATAAATTCCATTGCATACTTTTAAAATTTGTTCTCAGTAACATATGGATTACTTTCTCGTAAAGAATCTGTTTTTCTATTCAAGAATTTAGACTGTGATTGACCCATCATGGTACACGAAATATATTTTTCACTCAAGCAGAGTCAAATTTCAAATCTTTTCAGTTTCTAATTCCAAATTTGAGATGACAGAAGCAAGGAAGAGGTAGGGCACAACATCCGTCTTTGCCAAGAAGTCAAGCATTCAGCTTAGTATATCCCTGAAAGAGCCAGCAGCCGCATACCATATGATGAAGCAAATTTTCTGTTCTAAAAAAGCAGATATTTTTATCCCTAAGGGGGGAATAAGATGGGATCTCACACATGATACTAATAGTACAAAAAAACAAAAAGTTCCTTTCCTTATTGTTCAAAACATATTTCATTTTGTTCTGGAGTGTCTTTCCCTCTGATGACAGGCTTAGAGGAATGATTTAAATTTTCTAATTAAAATGGGCTTACTCTCTTTTGGCTATACATTGGGACCAGGCCAAAGTTTAATCTCCCTCCCAGGGTCCGTCTTCCTCTTCAACAGGTCTCCCAGCCCTGCGTGGTACAGAGGAAAGCTAGCGTTCTCATGGCCTGGGATTATCAGAGGTTCAGATGCCTTCCTGAAGGAACTTGTCTTGTCCAGCTTGACTCTGGGCATCTGTTGGCAGCCTCTCACGTGAACATGCCCATGGCTGATATAAATTGTGAATGACTTCCTCAGGCCAAGGCAAGCTAACTGCCTCCAAAGGCATCAAGCCCCCTCCCTGTTGGCCAGTCTCTCCCATCAGTGGCACTGCGGAATTCCTCACATGTAGCCACAACGGTTTGTGGGTCCACTCAGCAGCTATCAGCTTGATATTAGCCGTGTTGATCTTATATAATCCCCTCAGGTTATGAAGGCACCCACGGAGACCACACACTCCAGTGAGAGCTGAGATTTACTCAGTGCATCATCTCAAGACCTCTGTCCCCCAAACATGCCACACCACTGTTTCCTCACCTGCAGAAGCTCGGAGTGGGATGCTGGCCAGGGGGCTCCCGGAGTGGCGAGCTTCTCCCTGAGCTTCCTAAGTCCCCCCTAGGATTCCTTCTTCTCAGAGCTTACACCCAAGGCTGGGCATGGAGAAGAAAGGCTGGAGAAGGGGAGGAAGGGCTGAGAGGGCGTCTTTCCTGAGGGGCCAGGAAGAAAGTCCATCCTTTTCTCATTTCCTCTGAGTCTCCGCCTTCTCCACACTTGACGGTGATGAAAACTGCTCATGAAAATTGGCTAAGAGAGTAGAACTTGAATGTTCTCACAAAAATAAAAAATTTAAAAACATTTAATTATTTTTATTTCTTTTTTTGAAAAGACCCTTTATGTTCAATCTGGACCTATCTTGAGTGCTTATTAGTTATGACTTGAAATCTCACTTCAGCTGACCAACTTTTGCTATGTAGAGAAAAGCTTTTACAATTTACAAAAGTTTTTTTTTTCTTCTAACACAACAAGGCTTTCAGAACTATTGCCTGTCCGGGCTATAAAATCCTGTTTTGTCTGTTTAAAGTTGAAATTGACTATTTCTGCTGTCCTAATTATTATGATACTTATCTTTCTGAGATAATAGATAGCGCTGGCTGAAAAGGTAGGGGGGGGGATTCAAGCAGGTATGAAAGAAAAAGCACATTGATTTTTTTAAACTCCCTGTTGAACTGATGATGTTTTAGGAATTTTTTATGAAAAAATAATGAGACTAGGGACACACTCTGGGCAGGCTCACCATCATCGAAAGGCTGTTTTTGGCCCTTCAGGGTAAGAAATTTTTAATTGCATTAGTTTACTCAAAGACATCCAGACTTAATAAATTAATTCTCACAATTTAAACCCATAAAAAACTCATTTGAAACCATAAAGCTCATGTTATCATTTATAATGTGATACATATCTTCTTGGTCACCCACCAGCAGCAATCTTAGGAGGCAGGGTTCACAGGCACTAAAATGATGCCTGTAGATAACTATTTTTAATTGATTTACAACAAAGTCTTATATTTTTAACTTTAGAGTTGCAATTATCTGAACACTTTTAATGTGTACACAATGTATGACAAAGAAATAAAATTTAATGTTGAGTAACAGGTATAACCAGGGAAATACTCTGAAGTATTATTGTCTGTGAATCAGGAAGATGAATCAGGTCTCAGGCATTTTTCTATCCCATCGATATATAGATATATACATATTACTATCAAGAAATCTGATATTCTATTTCATACTATAAATATGTTATTTAATTTGATATTAAATAAATACTTGTCATGCTTAGAGCTATTCATTGCAATCAAGTAAAGGAGAAATAGTATCTCAGCCTACACACAATTACTTAATAGTAGAACTGGTACTACACTGACATTGTGTAATATTTTCCTATTTTTTAACTGAATACATTCATTAAGAAAGGGAAATAAGGCAAGTATCTGCTCTTATCACTTCTATTCAATGTATTAGAAATCCTAATTATTGTATTAGGGCAAGGGGGGAAAAAAAGCATGAAAATTAGAAGGGAAGAAATAAAAGAGTTTTTAATCACAGATGACATGATCATCTAAACAGAAAGTCCCAAATAATCTATAAAAAGTAAGAACTATATATATAATCTATGTAATACATAATATATAATATAGATATACATAGATATTATATATAACATATATAATCTATAAGAAACTAGAACTATTAAATGAATTTAGCAAGGTTGAATAATAAATGTATTATTAAATAATCAAATTAATTTGATTAATCAAATAATTAAATATCAAAAATTTTGATTTTTCCATATCCTGTCAATGCATAGTTAGAAATTAAAATTTTAAAAAATAATGCCATTTACAAGAGGACCATAAAATATGAAATTCTTAGGTAAGACCCAACAGAGTAACTTCAACACCTGTATGTTGACAATTATAAAACTTAACGGATAAATTTTAGAAGAAAACGTAAGGGAAAATCTTTTTACATCGGGTTAGGAAAAAAGTCTTTTTAGAAACAAAGAAGTATGTACCATTGAAGAGAAAAAACTTGATAAATGGGACTTCTACAATATTCACTTTCCTACTCTTTAAGAATGCTGTTAAGAAAATGAAAGGACAAGCCACAGCTTGTCCTTGAGAAAATATTTGCAAAATACAAGTAAGGCATGATTAAAAGTAAGATAAAAAGTAAGAATAAGTGGGTAGGGTTAGCTAATGATGTGCCACTTCATGCTAAATTAAAGGCTACACAATCATGTTTCTCTTCCCAGTTTATATCTTTTCCTGTCACATATATGACCTGCACCTCATTATTTTCGGGTGAAGGAAGTTGTGTCATGGTTATTTTTTTAAATTTAATTTAATTGTTTTCAGTGTTCCAAGATTCATTGTTTAGGCACCACACCCAGTGCTCCATGCAATACGTGCCCTCCTTAATCCCCACCACCAGGCTCACCCAACCCCCCAACTCCTCCCCTCCAAAACCCTCAGTTTGTTGAGAAAAGTTAATGAGAAAGCATTTTAAAGTCTGTAGAGCTTAAAGTCACAAACATTTTATGGTCACCTTACAGTCAATAGGCATGTATTTAATTACTCACTGAACACCATCAAACATTCCGTAAGTTCATAGTATGGTATGACCAAACAGCATGGCATATGAATCTGAACATGTGATTCAGCACAAATAAAATGCAGGAAATATGACTGACCAGATTAAACATGGTTTTCATTACTGTTAACTTAGAAAAGCGTAGCCATGGGGCGCCTAGGTGGCTCAGTGGGTTGAAGCCTCTGCCTTCGGCTCAGGTCATGATCCCAGGGTCCTGGGATCCAGCCCTGCATCGGGCTCTCTGCTCTGCGGGGAGCCTGCTTCCTCTCCCCTCTCTGCTTGCCTCTCTGCCTACTTGTGATCTCTGTCTGTCAAATACATAAATAAAAATCTTTAAGAAAAGCGTACCCTTATTCAGGAAGGATCTTTAGTCCTTTCTTCCCTTAATGTATTTAAAAATAACTGTATAAAACAATATGTATGTTATTGTACTATCAATCCTATAACAAAAGAAAATGTAATATATTTGAAAATAACAACTCAGGAGGAGGGTGAGGCAAAGCTGTATGGAAATAAGAAAATGACACCACCTGAATCCACATTAACAAATAAAAAGAACCCCAAAAGATTAAACACATAAGTTAATATTATTTGATAAGATGAACATGTTTGCTCAGCCATTTAAGTTCAAAGTATGTAATTACAGTGAAGTTTTGGGTACTGCATTTGGCACTGCGGGTAAAATATTCATTAACACCAAATGCCATTTCACATGTATATAAATAAACAACAGTTCCTTGATAATACGCTGTTTCTATCACAGAGCATGTGCAGAGCACTCTGGAGCAAAAGGGAACGTTTTTACACTTGTTCTTTTCTAGGATAAGCATGAGATAATAGTTTTCTTTTTCAAAGAGGAATAAAAAATGAATTTTCTAGGTCATCAATTTGTTTAATCACAAAGCATGTTCTCTCTAATATTGTATGTTTCTTCCAAAAGAACTCTTATCAATACAATAGTTCTTTCGGTTTCTCCTTTATAAAAATAGATGCTCCGTGTTGTATGAATTCACACCATTGTTTGGAGCATTTATCTGACTAGGTCAATTAATTTCACTCTTTCACCAGTCTCATACTATACACTTCTTTGATCACCATCTCAAAGTGAAGTTTTGCCTAAGCCCAGAACCATTGCTAAAAAATATCAAGGCAAATGTCTTAATAGAATCTGAGTATAGGCAACTTGAACTGAAAGAATCTGGGACATGGTAGAGAAAGAAGGAGACTTACCTGCTGATTTTCATTTGTTATTAGTGTTATGATTAGATCAGAAGTTAATTTCACATATTCAACACACTTAGTTGGGTCTTACCAACTCAGCTGGCTCAAGGTTGTGTGAAATGACTTCCAATGTTTTGATGCTGCATCCATTGTCAACCTTCTTATATTTATTCATTTAATATTTATTAAATATGTACTCTGTGAAGCAAAGTATCCAGCAATGGGAATAAAATAAATATTTAGTGCCTATTATGTTTATTCATTTATTTAACAAAAAATTTTGAGTGTCTATTTTGTACAAGACACTGTATGAGTTTGTAGCTACATACTGATGAAGATGACAACAGTTCTTTCTTTCTTAAGACTTATTGCCTGGGAAGTTGGGAAGGATAATTAAAAGCTGTAACAGAAAATAAATCAGCATGGAAGAATATTATTCTGTAATAACAACAAGTGAGATTATCTCCATGTCTGTTCTCCTTTCCTATTTCATCATCTTTGAGAAGCAGCAGGCGCTGTGTTCATTAAATGGGAGGTTTGAGGCAAAGTAGGAAGTGGAAGCATATGACAAGACTTTTTGGATTTTATTCCAAAAGCCTAAGCCCACTGATGGTATTTAAAATTAAGTAAAGTAGATGCTGCCCTCAAATTGACTAGGTCATTTGCCCGGGCTGGGCAAGAAGAAAATAATTTAAGGACTTTAGAATGGAGAGTACAAATCACTATGGTACGGCAGCCCTCCAAGAAGTTGGTCAGACTTGGAAAAGGTGTTAACCTCCTGGAGACTTTAGGGTTTTTAGATTCACCGTGTGCCCTGTGCATGACATAAACCAAGAGACCATTATAGGCTTGGATGATTGGTATTTTTGCCAGGATAGACTGGTGTTTACAGACTTTCTCCCTCTTTTCCCAAATATGACATAAGGCTCATAGGGGCTACCATGAGAGAGAAGAGGAAAAAACTTAGTTATGACCCAGATGAAATTTCTTGCCAAAAGGTGGTATGTGATAGAAGCTCAATGTCAGAATTAGGTTAATTTAAAGGAAATATAGAAAGTGAATTTGATGTGTGAATTTATGCCCACTACTCAAGAAACCAAGACATAAATACATAATGCAAATTTTGACTGGTACCACAAAAAAGAATGACCAGGATAGGTTTAGAACACCTAAAAAGGGCTCCTACAAATGAGAAGAAGTTTCTGATACAGGGAAGGGCACATGTGAAGGGTCAAACACAAGGAAGCACAAAGAAAAACATTCTAGAAACCTATCACAGGGGGCACCTGGGTGGCTCAGTGGGTTAAGCCGCTGCCTTCGGCTCAGGTCATGATCCCAGGGTTCTGGGATTGAGTCCCGCATCAGGCTCTCTGCTTGGCAGGGAGCCTACTTTCTCCTCTCTCTCTCTGCCTGCCTCTCTGCCAAATAAATGCTTGTGATTTCTCTCTGTCAAATAAATAAAATCTTAAAAAAAAAAAAAAAGAAACCTATCACAGGGTGTTGGAGACAGTTACATAAGATATGATATGATAGTGATATGGAGGTAGACCCTTCAGGGCTTCATAAGTCATAGTAAGATACTCAAAATTTAATGGAAAATCAAAGAGGGATTTAGCTGTAGAGTGGTTTAACCAACTTCGATGTTTTTAAAAAGTTACTCTCCTCAGTACAACTCAACACCCCAAAAATAAATAATCCAATTTAAAAATGGACAGGGAAAAAATGGGGAGAGACATGAACAGACATTTCTCTGAAGAAGACATACGAAGAAACAACAAATGTTGGGGAAGATGTGGAGTAAAGGAACTCTTTCACACTGTTGTTGGGAATGCAAACGGATGCAGCTAGTGTGGTGAACAGTATGGAAGTTTCTCAAAAAATCAAAAATGGAACTACCCTACAAGCCAGTAATTGCATTGCTGGGTATTTACCAAAAAAATACAAAAACACTAATTCAGAGGAATGCATGCATCCCTATGTTTATTGCAGCATTATTTACAATAGTCAAACTATGGAAACAGCCCAAGTATCCATCGATAGATAAATGAATAAAGAAGATGGAGAGTGTGTGCGTGCGCATGTGTGTGCGTGTGTGTGTAATGGAACATTATTCAACTTTTTGAAGAAGAATGAAATCTTGCCATTTACAAGAACATGGATGGAGCTAGAGAGTATGACGCTAAGCAAAATAAATCAGAGACAGACAAATACCATATGATTTCACTCATGTGGAATTTAAGACACAAAACAAATGAGCAAAGGAGAAAGAGACAAATCAAGAAACAGACTCTTCAACAGAGAACAGACTGATTGTTACAGAGGGGAGGTGGGTGGAGGGATGGGGGTAATAGATGATGGGGATTAAAGAGTACACTTAGGATAGGAAAAAGGTTTTTTTATTAAAAAAAAAAGTTACTCTGCTCAGTGACAAATGATCTGGATGTGGCAAAATTGAAAGAGGAGAGAACACTCAGATTTTCAAAAGTCCAGGGGTAAGATGATCGTTGTTCTGACTAAGGTATGGTCACAAAAGAACTGGAGAGAAGTGAGCCAATATTTCATACATACATACAAACATATAAGCACACATATAACTGGAGTATATAAAACTGTATTACACTCAATAGGAAGACAACTTAGAATCAATTGAAGAAGACAGAATCTTCACAAACATTTAAAAAAAAACTATAACAGGACATGATGGCTTCAATATTTATTTGTTTGTTTGTTTGTTTGTTTTGAAAGAGAGAGAACATAAGCAGGGGGAGCAGCAGAGACAGAGGGAGAAGCAGACTCTCCACTGAGCAAAGAACTGGATGTGGAATTCAATTCCAGGACCCTGGGATCATGACCTGAGCTAAAGGCAGACGCTTAGCTGACTGAGCCACCCAGGCGCCCTGACAGCTTCGATCTCAGACAGTCGATGATACAGTGTTACTAATTACAGAGCAGGGGTGGAGGTCAAAGTCCTCTAGGATGTCAAGAACTCTACAATTTAAACAACAATTTCAAGTGTCCTGCTACTCAAAATCGAGTATCCTGTCCCCAAAGGAGAAATTAGCATATTAACTAGATACTACTCCACTAATTAGAACAACTTCTTAACTTAATCTCATATGTGTGTGTGCATGAGTGTGTGAGCACCAACATATATCACTTTGTAACCTTGTAAAAACTGGATTTCGGGACGCCTGGGTGGCTCAGTGGCTTAAGGCCTCTGCCTTCAGCTCAGGTCATAATCCCAGGGTTCTGGGATCAAGCCCCTCATCGGGCTATCGGCTCAGCAGGGAGCCTGCTTCCCCCCTCCACCGCCTGCCTCTCTGTCTACTTGTGATTTCTGTCTGTCAAATAAATAAATAAAATCTTAAAAAATAAGTCTGGATCTCAACTTCTTCAAACAAAATTCCCTTTTTAAAAATGGCATGTGTGTGCTTATAACAATATGCATCACCTTATAACTTTCTTGGGATCTCGAGACCCTTTAAAAAAAAAATCTGCCTTTGAATGAGAGAAATGGTGAAACTTCACTCTGAGATTAAATTTAAAATGACACCGAGTGTTTATGCTGAAACCCTCAATCAGGTGCATTCTGCATCAAAGAAAGGTTCAAAAAGAAGAGCTCATATAATTGTCTCTCTATTAGGTATTTGGTAAGCACCCACTTTGTAACAGAAAATGTTTTAAAATTATTTTCTGAAGCAGAGAGGAGCTAGGGCAGTATTTCAGTGGACATACATAAGTAAGGCTGACTTGTGAGGTAGGTTCTTTAACCTTCTAATAGAACCATCACCTCATCTGTAGACCCAAGATAATCATGCTGCCGAAGACGATGCCTGGACTAGGGGAACCCCTCAAGACTGCTTCCTGTTCTAAGATTGCTGATGACAATAGTTATTATTATTGGGCATCGTCTTTAACTGGGTACTCTTCCAAGTGCTTTACATATGTGAACTCAGCGAATCATTGCAACCTCAGAGAAAGCACTATAATTTCCCCAGTGAAAAAGCTGAAGCACAGAGGAATGTGCTCCAGACATCCCTCGGCTGTTCATCGGTCCCTCTAGTCCTCCCTCTCATCTTCAACTAGAAATCTGATTTCCCCTGAAATCTTGGAAGATATTTTAATGTTGTTTTCACTTGTAAAATGTCAAGAAAGAAGGTCTATCTCTCATGAACTCTGAACATAGTAGTCATGAATGTTGGTTTCTTTACCTGCGAATGCAAAAGACAATTCTCGTATAGGTAGTTAGTATGTATCCATTCGCGCATTTAGTTGCCTGAGGGCACATATCTTCTTTTGTCCCTCAATGTCTATAATGAATGCAAAATCTTCTTATACGGAAAAATAGTCATGCTCTGTTTATCTGGTGACGACTCCATTATAGAATATCAGCAGGCAGTTAAATATTTTAATTAATGATTTTATCATACTAACTCCCAGGACTTTTTTTTTTGGTTTTTTTTTTTATATGGAGTGAATTTTGAAAGTTTTCACAAATAATATGTTGTTCCCAAAGTAACCACATATAAATGTGCCAAAAACTATCCTAAGAGAGTCATTTATTTGGAGTTTATAATCAAATGGCATCCAGCTCATACACAGGAGGCCACAAAACTTTTTTATTTTTATGATGTTTTTTAGCTATCCGTGTGCTCATCCTTTCATATCATTTTTTCCATGATGAATAGAGAGTTAACAATGTAATCTAAAACATTTGATTGGCAATTGCACACTCTTTTAATGTTTGGCAAGTCCTCTTTTCCTGAGAATGGATATTGCAATACAAATGAGGAGATGAAAACATGTCTTTCCCATTCAATGTTTTAAAAAACAACCACATATGCAATTTTATATACAATAACTATTTTATATGCATAATATTACATAAATATATATATTTAAATATTTATTAAGTATATATATGCAAAACTTTAATAACATTTGGATGTGGTTAAATTTCTGTCCCTGGTAATTTAAAATCTAAATTCATAACCCCCTGGAATAGGCAAACATGTAGATAATTAGAAATGGGTCATATAAAGGGTGGGTCATTTTATTCAATTGCTGTGGAAAGGTAGCGCTACGTTTATCCAATTCCTGGTGGGATTTTAGGAAGGTTTTCCCTTTATTCAAACTGTCTCCACTCCATCCGAATCTGCAAAGCTCAGGGATAGAGAGGAACCTGAGACTAGGTATTTTTAACAAGCGTATCTCATCACTCTTCAGACCCAATTGGAAAATACCCATTTGGTTACTCGTCGATCCCGGATGAGGAATTTGTTAATTATCTCTTCCACTCTATCACAGATATTTCAGATTCCTACTGCTACTCTGCAAGATACTGCTGGACAGAGACACACAGTGATGGGCTATGATTTCTTAAAATCATAATGTCTGGTCAAAAAGTTATTTAAGGGTCATCTTACCCAATCTTAAGTGATTTCCTGATTTTTTTTTTTCCAAATTTAGCCTGACCCTGAGGTTATCAACACTTGCTCATCAATCCCCCAGATTGGCGTATGAGCCAAATGTGAAACTCACCTAATTCAATTAGCGGAAGTCATATACTTTAAAGAAAGCACTACATTTCAATAGATTCTGCAATCACCAGCCAGTCATTTTTGGCCTACCTCACACACGAATATTTTTGGATTGACAAGTGACTGCAGTGATTCATGTCTAATTTACATGCTGGTTCATTTCCTACAGCATAAAATAAGTCAAGCTAAGGCTGCAGAAATAAAGTTCCTTAGTTATTATCACCAGGTATTATCCAAGATACCATGTCTTCCAAACACACACACACACACACACACACACACAACTGGAAATGACTGTAAGAAAACTTAATTGGTTATTGCTGTGGTGATTTAATTAGACAGTTCACATCAGTCTTCAAAATTGCATTTACTATCCAACATTATTGTTATTATAGATGGATTTTTAGGGCAAACCCAACTCTGAATGATTCAGTCTGTGATTGAATTGCACAGAATAACTTCATTGTGTTTCAACAAAAATTTTCCTGTAATTCAGAGTCTGAGAGACATTAAGCAGTTATATATTGATTCTTTTTTTTCCCCCACAAATAATCAGTTCAGAACTTGTGGTCTTTATTTCCCCAAAGACTGCAATATCCATCAAAAGATGACGTCTGTGAGTGTACAATTCTGTGTGCTACAAAATGGCATCAGACCTTTTTGAAGAACATCTGTACTGCTGTCCCTTCAGCAGCAGAGGTGGGAAGAATGGACTCTAGCAGAAACACCAGAAACAAACAAACAGAAAGGCTTGCTGAAAATAAGTTGTATCAAAAATAAGATGTATCAAGAAATGTTTAAAAGAGGTGGATTATACTGGATTCCACATTTCTTTTCTGAATTAATTTTTTATTCTTTTTATTGGCTGATCATTTGTCCTTGATCATGGATGACTATAAAATGGTATCATGGAAAGACTCACAAATTATCTAGTCTTAGTCAATAAAGAAATTATAGGCTACCTGACACTGATAGTTCATTCAATCTATATTTATTAAGGAGTTACTGTGTGCCAACAGTGCACAGGGCACTGGAAACAGAGAAATGAAGAAAATAAACAAATCCTTTTTATCCTCATGGGCTTCCATTCCTGTGGGAGGAGATAGATAATGAACAAACATGTGATAAGTACTATGAACCAAAACAAGGTCAGGTAAGTGGACAAAAACATTTGATCAAGTTCTGAATGAAATAAAGGTGTGAGCCATATAGCTATATATATGTTTCTGCCCCTCAACTAGAACTTTATGTCTCTTAAGGGCAGAGACAAACTACTAATGTCTTTCATCTCCTTTCCCCTCTTCTTAGGGCTTTGCATCATAAGGATCCAAAAATATTTTAACAGCCTTGAAAGCAATTTCAGTGGCAGTCATGACAATCACTAACATCTCTTTCCAGCCCATAAAGCGAAGATACAGCCACTAAATTCATGAGGCAGGAGTACAAATCTCATCAGGCAAGAGTAGTTCCTCAATTCCTCAACTTAGTTCAACCCATATCAGAAATTTCATAAAACAAACCAGCAAACCCGCATTGACAAATTGGAAAGAAATTCATTTCATGTTGTCTTCAACATCAGACATCAGTTCACTGACTTACCAGCTCCAGTGGAGGGACGGATCTCTGGCACATTAGTCATGACCTTATGGAACGTGCATAAAAATAATGCAGATGAGAGTGGTCACGCCTACTTGTAAATGGTTTCAGTCTAACAAAACTAGGCTATATTTTCAATTCATTCAGCAAACACTTGCTGCTCACTTGCTATGTGCTAGACACTGGGGATATAATGTGCAAGAGAGTCCCTGGCCTCTGAGACTTTGCTGCTATATTTCCAATATCCCATAGTCTTTTCCTCTGAAGGGGCTGATTCTTAGGGCCCTGCAATCACTGCCACTTAGCACTGTTTAAAGAAATAAAAAACACTCGGGGAAGAGCCTAGTAAAAAGATGCCCCAACCTGCATTGTTTCACTGCCCCCAAAGGACACCAGTTTCCTTGCTTTGGTGATTCCAACTCAAGTGTCTCTTTGGAGTCAGGAACAAAGGTGTTCAGAGCTGAGTCCCTCCCTAATCGAGTGGAAGCTCTTAGACAAAGGCCAAACACAGCAGACATAAACACACACATCTGGAGACACACCGTACACACCATTACGTCTCCCATCCCAGAGTCTGCTCCACCACCTCTGTTACTGGGCTTTCTCTGGTAGATGTTATTCCATAATAATGTACAGGCAGTCCTTGGACCACTGACCTCTAGACGGGCCGTCAAGAGACCTCTGCTCCTGGAAAAATCAAGAGGCATGTGGGTGATATGGGTGCAGAGGAAAAATAGCCCTGCCATTGTTTTGACTCCTTCAAATCACCAAGTTTCAGTTCCAGTTCGAGATCAGAATTTGATTAAGTCCTTATTTTATACTGAAAAGGAGAAAAGTTGATCTTGTCTCTTGTTGACCTCTGTTTTCTACTGGCTCTTACATTTCTTGTAATACAATGTCATGTAAGTCAGGACAGTTAGGGCTGGAGCTGGTCTCCTGTTGCTTTAGAACCTCCCCAGTCTGAGGGAAAAGTCCTTTATCCCATAGTCTCTTCCTCTGAAGGGGCTGATTCTTTGCCCCACTGCCGCTTAGCACATAAATAGGCCCTTTAATCGGGCCTGTGTGCCATCTCCTTTGTCCTTTTTGCCCTTTGCTTTGATGGTTTCATTGAGAGAACTAACCTTATTTTTAGTAGTTCCAGACTTGACACCTCATGAATACAGATGTGTCGCATTGTTATCTGATCTTTCTAGAGTCACGTGGCTGCTCCTGTCCAGTTCTGACGGGGAACTGGGCACACTCTGTGATCATGCTGCAATTTGGACTAGGGAAATCGAGGTAAACACACCCCTGTCTCCATACAAATAACCTAGAATGGCTCCCTCTCTTCCATCTGTAAAACATGGCGTTGCCAACTTGAGGTGCAGAGCCGTAAAGAGGCTGAGGCATGATGCTGTCAGCTAAAGCAATGAGAAGGTTGCCTTTTATCTCTCCAGGATGGCGACCTTCAGGCACACAAACAGCTATTTCTTAGTATAGCATATACACTTGCATTTTTCTCAAAATAATCATAAGTTTTGTTGTTTTCTAATAGAAAGTATATAATACTGTTAAATAACCAACAGACTGAAAGTCTGGGAGTAGAAAAAAAGAATTGGTGATGGGTTTTAGAATTTAAGGTCTCAGAAAATAAAGTGAGATGAAAATAATTGAGAGAATTATATATTGGGTAATATGACATTTCCTCTTCTCCACAGTTGTAGAGAGTCCATAACTTCACAATCCGGCCAATGATCCTTTTTTCCAGCATTAGCCACTCTAAGACGGGCATATGGGGAATTTGGAATTATTTATTGTAGCTTAAAAAAAAAAACCAAACAGCATTTATCCTAACTTTTGTTTCTCTATAACACTAAACAAAAAATGTTCTTTAAAAAAAATGATACAGCATAGTCTTTTATGCATGCTCAAGATCACCTTGGAAAACTTGTTAGATTATACTTAAAGAATCTTTGTGAAGAATGACAGACTTAAAATATCTCAATTCTTTCATTTTTATCAGTAGAAAAGCAGTTTATTCAAGCCCATTCACTTCACACTTACAGCGACTTCTGTTTGCACATCGCTCACTTTATTAAGGGCTTTGCAATCCCTGTTCACAAAGTGAATATGCCCGTTGTATCATTCTCAGATTCAAAGTCAGCAACTGAAAATTTTGTACTGGTATTTCTCATCTGAGAATATACATTTGCGTTCTCCCCAAAGTATATCATATTCATTCATTCCTCTTCATTTAAGCAACAAAAATATGTAATATTCTTACAAAAGGACTTTTATATAAACCAAAAAATTACTAAATAATGAGAATGTGGTTAAAAGAAATTTTACAATGCAAAAGAAGGGTTCCGATGAGTGATCTATGAAAAGAGCCTAAGATTTCAACTCAAACCTGGAAATTGTTCCCTAGTAATTTACATTGAAAAGAATGGCAAGATGACAGGAGCATAAGATTTTTTAAAGAAAACCTTAATTAGAAGTCTTCTGACTGGAAGCATGACCCACGTTAATTATTTATATTGCCTCACTTTGATCGCTCATCTTTAAAAATCTGTGTCTACTCAAAAGACAAAATAAAGTGAGAGAGTAGATATTAAATGCTGGTAACTTACAAAGCATCATAAGCAAGCAAGTTACTTTCATTCTTTTTGTGGTATCGCAGAACAAAATACCTCACAAACAGAAACTCAATATTAGTTTCCATTTCTGAACTGAAAACCATTAGTTTCCATTTCTAAACTCAAAACAATGATGCCCGTTGTATCATTTTCAGATTCAAAGTCAGCAACTGAAAATTTTATACTGGTATTTCTCATCAGAGAATATACATTTGCGTTCTCCCAAAAGTATATCATACTCATTCATTCCTCTCTCTCCTGAAATGTGTATGTAATGTACTTCTGGGTAGGAAGAGGGTCTTCAAATGTAACATGCTAGCAGGGATGCTGTTTCTTTAGTCTCAGGTACCAGAATCTTGCCAGCTGGGATTCAGCTGGTTCAGATCTAGAACCACAATGTCACGCGAACTTCTCTAGTACAAGACTCTACCAAGACACTAAGGACTGAACCGAGAACAATGGAATTCCCATTCTGCAATGTAGAACTGTAGACATCTTAGTATTCAATCAACAACAGCGTAGGTAATTACAACTATCAGCGATCCAAACTGATGCTCCATCATTAACTTCCTTCCCAACCACCCCCGCCCCTGCCCATTCGATGCAAGGGAATAGGGCTGGGGGCATATTTTTTATGTTCTCTCTTCATCTTTCTGACTCAATGATCTTTCTGTGTCCTCCTTGTCCTTGTCCCAGTCGGCATTGCACTAAAGCGATGGCTCCCATATTTCTTTTCCCTTAAACCAAATAGAAAAAATTCCAAATCTCTCCAGAATTGTTCAAAGTTCAGACTTCAAAGAGCAAAGTCCTCATTAACTCTATTGCTAAGGAGATCGCTTCCTCCAAGAGACTCAGAAAAATGCCACTGCCATTTACTTCGATTTAGAGAGTGACTTCTCCCCGCCACTTGCCCTGCGCTGAAACTTTCTTTATTTCTGAACACTTTCTTCGGTATCATGTACGCTGTTATACTGTTATACTGTGACACACAAAATTTTTTTTTTTTAATTCTTGCCTTTAGGAGGAAGAAAAAAATCCATATTAGTCTTGTCTGCAAAGGCTCTCCCTTTGGGCAAAAGAAGTATGCCAAGACACTCCTAATTGCAGCAGCCTGAAGCTGTCCCCTCTTAATGCCTTCTGTCATATAGGCTACTATGTCTACTTTTTAAGAGATAAGAATTCTAATGTTTGACAAAAAAATTAGTCATCAAACTATAGAAGATAAAATGTATAATAAAAATAATACTTAACCCAGCTAGACTCTCAGAAGCTCGAGTTCCACAAAGAAGAAAAGAAATACTCTAATATTTAGAAACTCTTGTCCTATTAAAAAAAAAATAAAATAAAAAGAAAAGCTTAAGAAAAACTTTGCTGGAGAATGCCTTTTTTAAGCTTTTATTTTCTGAGCTATAACTGTTGCCAATTTTATAGCAATCTCTCCAATAAAGCTGTTCAGCACCAGCCAAATGAAAGGCCAATCTCTATTTTATAAAAATCAATGATTAAGAGCCGTTTCATTTAGTTTTAGCTCAGGCCAAGCAAACAGCATTTTACTTTGCACCTACTGTTTCAACTTGAGATTTTATTTTGTCTTGTTTCCATCTTAATGTCTTGTTAAATTGTGGCTATTTCTCTCCTATGCTTCTTCTGTACGCGATATATTGACAATTAGGCTATTTGTCATCCTTGCCCAAGACTACAAAAAGTTACATACTAGTTAAAGGCTTTAAGAACCTTTCAAGATTAAAGCCTCACAGAACACTCCTCTCTCCAGATTTGCATCTGACAATCCGTTATTTATTACTGTTGCTTGCCCTCTCAGTACATTGTTCTTAATAACAGCTTTGAGCAATATACATAGTCCAAACTCATCATCGTTCACCTTTTGTCTATCCAAACCTAAACCCAAGAGAAGACTTCATTTTCCATACTTGAGATAATGCCTTTGTGCCCAGCTGAACAGCAGACCTGTTTCTAAGTACCCAACTTCTGAGCCTTAAATATCCAGATGCGAGTCGTTCAGGGCCATTCATACATAAACCATTTCAGTTTCTGATCCCTACAGCCACCCAGTGTCTGAATGAGTTGTCCCAAAGAGAAAACAATAAATGAAACATCAGGCAAACTGCTTTCCCACTCTGTTGGCTCTTACCAATCTTTATTGCTCCAGATAGTCTCAACAGAATCAGGGACAGAATCAGGGACACTTGGGTGGTTCAGTCAGTTAAGTGTCTGCTTTTGGATCAGGTCATGATCTCAGAGTCCTGGGATTGAGTCCTGCATCTGGCTCCTTGATCAGTGGGGAGCCTGCTTCTCCCTCTGTCTGCTGCTCCCCTTGCTTGTGCTTTCTCTCTCTCTCTCTCTGTCAATAAATAAATAAAATCTTTAATACATATATATGTATACATACATAATATAATATGTATTTTATATATATGTATGTATACATATTTTATATATATGTATGTATACATATTATACACACACAC
Organism: Mustela nigripes; assembly: GCF_022355385.1. Taxonomy (NCBI): domain Eukaryota; kingdom Metazoa; phylum Chordata; class Mammalia; order Carnivora; family Mustelidae; genus Mustela; species Mustela nigripes. The sequence goes on from NC_081571.1 coordinate 54,155,215, forward strand.
ACACAGAGAATCAGATTCAAGACATGAATGAAAGACTTGCTTGCTCCCTTTTAGTCTTTCTAAAAGTAACATGTTTCCCCTCTAAGGTTCTCTTATTTATTGTTGGGGGAATCATAGACGAGTAATTGTCTTTTCATGACATGAAATGTGTATTGCCCAACGGCCTGAAAAAACAAGAAAACAGAAATAAAGGTCACAAGATAAAAGGGGCACACAAAAGATCGATTCTAGTAACAAGGAGTGCGTTATTTTGATTATTCTACTTGACTCAGCTACTGGCCCAAACGACTAGATGTCTATCTTACCAAGTTAAACAATCTTCCAGATGCTATTCTGAATGGGGAATGGCTGAGATATATATATATATATATATATATATATATATATTCCAAGTTGCAGATGATGCATACTGATTTCACTAATGGATCTGATTCTTCAACCTTGTGCATTCAAACTCTTTGCCATGGAGTTTGTTGGGCTCTTTCCCTGTGACTTTCCATCAGTCACGCGACCTACTTTATCCAAGGGGCTGTGAGAGGAGAGGATAAAGGACAGCCTTGAAGAGGGCTTGTGCATTTGCGTGTGCCCTCACTTGTTCCTCTGGGTTCACCAGTTTACCTCCTGAAGACACATGGCCCCATGACTGTGCTGATTCAGCTAACCATCAACATTGACTGATGGAGAGTCACAGGAAAACTTGGAATCTTACCTTGGAGATTCTCTCTCACCTCTGGCATTCTAAGTCTATGATTCCACAAGAACAGCCATCTATGGCACATGGAGATGATGCGTGGCTATAAAAATGACCTTCCAGTCCTGCCAGGGCTCCAGCAGCAAAGAAGCATTTGTTACTTGGCTACAAAAGGTGGTAACTGGACCAACAGTGTCCACATCTTGCTGTACCTTGTTAGACGTTCAGAATCTTGGGCCACACTCCAGGCCTCCTGAACCATAATGTACATTTTGACAGGATATACAGGTGACTTGTATGAACACTAAAGTTGGGAGACAAACAAACAAACATGAGCTCTTAGAGTTATGAATCTGCTCTTAACTTGGTTATCAAGTTTGCTAAGGAAGCAAAACTAACAAAATTGGAAGGATTTTTAACTGGAAGAATGGAAACCAGAAAAGGGGTTTGATTATCCAGTAATAACCTGATTTTTAAAACAGGCAAGGCTTTGGCACTTCACCAGAGAATATGTACAAATAACCTAAAAGCACATGCAAAGAGGATTAGAACCATTAGTTCCCAGGGAAATCCAAATTAAAACCATACTGAAACCCACCTGCACGGTTGAAATTAAAGAGACTGAAAACATTTGCAAGAATGGGGAACACCTGGTGATATCCTAAAACTACCTTTGTAAGTGGTTTAGCAGTTTTTTATGAAGGTGAACCCATACCTATCCTATGACCTGGAAATTCTCCTTTGAGTACATGCCCAAAGAAATGAAAGTACATAGCCACAAAATGTTCATAGCAGTTTTATTCATAATGCTAAAGCTGGAAATGACCCCAATATCGGCTAACAGGAGTATGGATAAACAGAGTGGGGTCTATTCATGCAAAGAAATACTCCTCCACAAGAAAATGGAAAGATAAACAAAACATAGATGTATCTTGCTGACGTTACATTAGAGAAAGGAGCCAACTATAAGAAAACATAGACCATAAGATCCCATTCATCTGGCATTCAAGGACAGGGAAAATGAATCTTTGAAATTGTGAATTTGTGCTTTCCTGCCCCGCCGTGGAGGATGTGGTGTGGAGTCATCATAAAAGAAGATCTGTCTACAGTAGCGATAGCTTTTGTGTCTTGCTTTGGCTATTGGTTCCACAGATATATATATTTGTCAAACGTATTGAACTCTGCACAGTTTATTATTTATAAGTCAAACACCAATAAAGAAGTGTGCACCCTCCTTCGTAGTTTCAAATCACATATTTCCATATGTCATCTCAGTTGCAACAATCCCAGGGGACCTATGGGGCAGGTATTATTAGGGACATTGGAGACAAGAATATTAAGGCTCACAGAGGTGACTCGCTAAAGTCTCCTGAGTGCCTGTAGGCCTCTGACCACTGTTTCGTTTCTTTAGGCCGCCTTTCCATTCCCCTCAGCAGCAAGTGAGAGCAGGTCTACAAGAATGGAAATAAACAAGTTCATGGATTCTAACGTGCTGAGAACTTTTCTGCTGGAATAGCAGTATTTGAATACGAAACACAGTCTTTGCATATCAAATGTGCACTTCTGTCTCTTACCTGCTGTTCTAGAATATGGGGAGGCTTTCTAAGGGGGAACTGGAGAAGGCCCTAGAGAAAGTCTAGGGACTATTATCTAGAGACAATAGTCTCTATTGTGCTCAGGGACAGGGCTTCCTTGTTTGGCGGGGAGCTGGTCTTTCCTGTGGTTCATCAGAAACATGAGGGAGAGCTAAACGGTTTGGACCAGAACTTAAGAGACTCGAGGAAAACTACAAAGTCCTGTATCACAGCCAACCTGAAAAGAGACATTGAAGAAAAGCTGTCATGGAAGCCTTGGGTCAGGCTAGCCAGCGTGACTCGTGATATCTGTAGGCCAGGTGCAAAGAAGAAAACAAAAGAAATAAAATTGTGGCCTGGTTGCCAGAGGTCAGGACAAGACAGGTCGGCTTTGGACAGGACAGTCTCTCTAGGCTCATGGACTGCTTCACAACACCAGACCCATTTCTTGTCCCCTGGCTGAGCATCTAGACCCACAGCCTTGAAGCTAAGAGAATGGTTTATTTGTTGGTGCTAATATATGTATGAAACTGATTACTTACATACTAAACTGTCCCTTGCAGGAGAGATTGCTGTCTAAACAAGAAGTCATCCTTGAATACTTATAACAATTAGGTTTGCATAGTAAATCTGTATATTGTTCACCTACATCGTTGTTCTGATTCTTCTCAGTGAAATCCAAACAGGAGCTGGCTAGAGAAAAACACATGTATATACAGGGAGGGGAAAGGGGTGAAGAGATGTGTTTCCTGTGATAACTGAAGAGTGGAAATAAATGAGTTCAGTGGCTCTTTATCTTGGATTCATATAGTGTCATATCTGGAGCTTTTAACAAAATCCCACCATGCCTAGATCCTATCTCCCAGAGACGTTCACTGAATTGGTCTGAGAAGATGGAGAAGGGAGAGGAGCATGACCTACAGAAGCTTCACAGATGGGACTAAGGTGAAAACAACTGAGTTCGGCAGAGGAAAAGGGAATGGTTATTCAAAATGGGGCCCTGAGTGCCCAGACTGGCCCTCCTAAATGGGTTGTTGCCAACAACTCCTACAGAAAGAAGAAAAGCCTCAAACAGGTTGTCCCACTTTCAAGGCAAATGGCCAGTCAAAGGGAGAGACACCAGAGAACACAAGGCCAAGAAACTCTCCCACAGGAAAATAAAACATGGCCCCATGAAGACTTCCATTTCTTCAGTCTTTGCTCCCAGCACATCTCATTGTGCTGTCGCTTTTTATCTCTGAGCTCATGGGTGCCACACTTGCCACTTCACCTTACAAAATGTAAATCACAACTTTCCCACTTGGAGTCACCTTGACTCAGGTTACCCAGATAAGCCCTGAGTACCTACTAAATACATTCACTTTACGGATTCTTCTATACTGTGAAGTTGCATATTCATATCCTACTAGAAATCAGAGAAATATAAATTATAATAATAAGATATTCTTAGAATCAGATTAGAGGAGATTAAAAATATAATACCCAGCACTGGCAACAATAAGAGAAAGAGGCTTTTTCATACTCTGGTGTTAGAAATCTAAATTTGTAAAACTCTCCTGGAGGACATTTTTTTTTTAAATCTTGAGAGAAAACTTAAAAGTTCAGAAAACCCTTAATCCAACATACCCCCTGGAAATTTATCCTAAGGAACTAATTATGGATACATGCACACATTTATGTATCAGGATGATCATAACATTAGAACAGCCTGAATATTAATAAGGGATTAAGTAATGAAATCACTAAGTCCATTCCATAAAAGATGTGAAATGATATATAAAAGAATATTTATAGAATTAATCTATGACCAGACAAATAGTAGGTCATAAAACAGAATATACAATAGAATCCCATATATATAAATGGGGTTTTCTATATATATAAGAAAAACAAATGGAGCTTGACGGGAAACTCTTGGCAGTGATTTTCTGGGTGAGGAAGTACTTTCTCCTTTTTTGCTATATCTTTCTGTCATATGTTATAACTTGAATTTAATTTTGTATTCTTTACATAATTAAGACAGATGCATGAAAACAAAGAAAAAATACTAAACACTATATGACAAAATACTAATAGTCAAGATGCAATCATTGCATCTCTATAGTTTCAAGGTTTTCAACAATGACTATGTTTAATTGGAGATTTATAATCGCAGACATTTCAGATTCTTCAAATGATTCAACTGTTACAGCTATTGTATCTCTTTTGTTGAGCTCAAAATTATTGTTAAAAATAACTGCAAGCAAAAACACCATGCGCTAACACCAGCCTGTTTCTGCTTATGACAGGAATAATCTGACCTTCCACTACTGACAGTCTGTTTGGGTTTTGAGAACTGTCCTTGCCATTATGTGTGGCTTTATGACTCCCTAGCAGAAGCCACTTGGACTTTTGTTCTGCTTAGATATTTCCCTTTTTTTTTTCTTTTTCGTGTTTCATTGTTCATTTAGAAGCAAAAGGAACTTTGCTGACAACTTTGTTCACTATGCCTTTTTCACTCACATTTTTTAATTGATTTTTTTCCCACATCGAATTGCCCTAGTTCTTGATAACCCATACCCTATTAAGATCAAGCAATATTCTAATTGCATTGTGATCTGCAAATGTTCAGGTAACATTTAGTATAGGAAACGGCATCAGAATATTCCCCTTCAAACTTCACATCAGAAAATGAGGAAGATATTTTAGGATTTCCAAACCTATCATCTTGAGGTGCCAAAGGCATATCTGCTGAGAAAAGTGTTCATCAACTACAGCCTGAGAATATTGTTTATATAAAAAGTTAACACTCCCTCCTCACTTCCTCCTGTGGAAGAACAAGATATAATTCCCTGCAACAGTTACCTGAGATGTTTGCCTCTGAACTGGAAAATCTCTGCTGTCCTCAGACTCAGGTGTTCTTATAAGAAGTGGCATTTTGTAATATTGGAACTTACTCCTAAGAAAGAATCTATCAGTCATTAATCTGTATGGTGGCCTTATTTTTATTTTTGTTCCACCTCTAATTCTGTGCAAATTCTTTTGTATAAAGGTTTATTCTCTGTAAAGAATTCTGTGAAAATTAATTCACTCATCCATCATCCAGCCACCCAGCCACCAATTTAGGTTTTCATTCACTTATCTTGTAAGTATTATCAAACACTTCTGTATGCCTAGTGCTGAGGACATGAAGGGGAACAAGTCTTAGAGTCTGTTCTCAGGGAGCTTGCAGAGGGTGATGTCATTGCCTTTCTGGTCAGCTCTGGGTCCAGAAGTTCTTCCTGAGGTATCCTTTATCTATCTGGATGATACCTAGGTATGACTGTGAACCATTTCCAATTGGGAGGTGATTTAAATGTAGACTAACATAGGTCCTAGTTTAGATGAAGGGCATCTGAAACTCTGATAGGCAAGCCACAATCTTTCTGGCCCCAAACTCTGAGGACAGAGTTTGGGAAAATCACAGACACTGGAAAGTGGGCTTATGTGTGTGGCAGGTGCGGAGGGTGGGAGGTATGAATCCTGGAAAAGGGAAAGCTAAGAAAGGAGAATCCCAAATTTTGCTTATAAATTCTGCCCAAATCTCTACCTGATCCCAGAAACATTCATGCCAAAAGAGTCAAACAAGGGGAGCCTGGGTAGCTCAGTTGTCAAGCAGCTGCCTTCAACTCAGGTCATAATCCCAGGGTCTGAGGATTGAGCCCCACATCAGGCTTCCTGCTCAGTGGGAAGCCTGCCTCTCCCTCTCCCTCTCCCACTCCCCCTGTTTGTGTTCCCTCTCTCGCTGTGTCTCTCTGTCAAATAAATAAATAAAATCTTTAAAAAAAAGGTCAAACCAAAGTTAAAATAACTAAACTCATAGTAGAGTTACTGCCTAACATAGAAAGCCTGCAGTATTAGACCCTTCATTTAATTGCCCACTAAAACAATGAAATCAGCACCATTCAGAAGAATACAACAGAATCCAGAGACTCTTACACAATGTTCACTAAGTCTAGTATACAATCCAAAATTACTAGACATATGGAAAAATAACAAAATGTGACCCATTCTCAAGAGACTATATAATCAACAGAGATTGACTTTAAGATGACCCAGACACTAGAATTAGCTAACTAGAACAGCTATTATAGCTATATTCAATAACATGAAGGATGGTGTAACTTCACACAAACTTGGCTTTTATAGGTATGTTAGGAAATAATTATTATCTTCTCTTAGTCTGTTATCAGATACTGTGTAGTAATACACTCTTTTCTGGAACTTATATTTATTTGTGTGGGATATCATTTTATCCTCTCACTAAAAGGGATTTCTTTTTTTTTTTTTTAAAGATTTTATTTATTTGACAGACAGAGATCACAAGTAGACAGAGAGGCAGGCAGAGAGAGAGAGGGAAGCAGGCTCCCTGCTGAGCAGAGAGCCAGATATGGGACTTGATCCCAGGACCCTGGGACCATGACCCGAGCTGAAGGCAGCGGCTTAACCCACTGAGCCACCCAGGCGCCCACTAAAAGGGATTTCTAATCCCAATACTCCAATCCTCTGGCCACAGGTAGGTCTATGGGTCATCAGGTAATCCAGGCCAGGCCAACCTAAGTCTCTGCCCATCATTTTTTCATACTGAGCTTCAGAATAGAAATTCTGAGAGACTTAAAAGCTATTGACAGCTAACTTCCACACAAAGGGAAGAAAGTTACTCTACAGTAGAAGCATCCTAGATGAAGCTTCCTCCAGACAAAAGCAGAGTCCATAAGCACATGAAGAGATTCTTGATAGCATTTGAATCCTGATCCTAGTTGTCCTGGAGTCCAGCCATACCCACTGGGTATAGGAGCCAAAAAATTTCTACATTTTTGTTTAATTTAATTCAAATTTGGATTCTTATAACAAAAACTAAATGTTTTTGTATAATATAGACCTAAAGAGCGGAAGATGGATGAAGAGAAGAAATCGCAGTGTCAAGATAATTGATGCCTGAGCACTTACAGGACAGAGAGTAACTTAAGAGAGATGCCAGGAAGCACAATGAAAGGACTGCTTAGCATTTGCAAATGACCTATTGTTTCCACTTCCACTGCACTTGAGATAAAACAATAGGGAACTGCAGGAGGAAGTGAAAAGTCTTTGGGAGGTGCCAAGGAGATCACTTACTCATTCATTACTAAAGATTTACCATAATGGAAGGAGTATATATAGGTTGCTAAGGATATAGCAATGAGCAAAATAGTGTCTCTCCCCACTGAGCTTCAGTGTAGTGTTACGTTACTTTTGAGAAAGAATACTATTACTGTAGTACCTCTTGAGCTAAGAAGGGTGTCAACTTAATGCCCCAAATCACAAGATCCCTATGGCATGTGAAACCAGACCATACACTAGGTAAGAAGTTGCTGCTACAATGTCCCCAAAAGAGAGATTTCCAGAAAGATCAGCCAATAGCCATGTCAACACATTGACTCTTACGACACATCTTGATAAGGGGGAAGAGATAGGCCTCAATGAGTAGGAGCACAAGGGAGGGAAATTGGGAGGATGTTGACGGTGCTAGAAGACGTGTTTCTCGGGCAATTCAACTATCAAAGAAGCCATCTCCACTCTCCTCTCTGCCGGGATTGGAGAAGAGGGGTGGCCTACAGATGGGTGAGTGACATCCCTTAGGGTCTGTCAAAGACACTGATACACTCCTGAGCTCACAGTCATGGAGAGCCCATAATTAGAATTTAGAGGTCTGAAAGCAGAATTCTGTAATCGTTTAAAAGATCCTTCCTTTCCCACAGGGTAGTTAAAAGCACTGTCTCTCACAGCCAAACTGAGCACTTCTGTGGCCACATTTTACAAGTAAATGAAATCTCACTGCCATCCCATGGTGTCAGCTGTCACCCAGGCCATCACATTCTGCCTGGCAGGCTGGGAAATGAGGTGCAGAACAACACATTCAGCTTTCACCAATGAGCACTGGCTCTTGGGCTCATCAGTCAGTCCTGGTATACTGCAAAGTGTTCCCAGTGGGGCTTTTAGCACCGAAGTGTTTTCGGAAGGCCCAATTCTATACGAATGGTGGAGAAAGTATCTTGATTTTATTTATGTGTCAGATGCCTTAAGATCACCCAAATTGCCTGTCTAACAAGCCCTGTCTCCTGTCAAGGCCATCTACCCAGGCATATCCTCAGTGGTCCTCAGAGTCTGCAAACTTGAAGGTAAATTAACCTCAGCCAAAAAAAAAAAAAAACAAAAAAAACAAAAATTATCTATCTATCTAACCTATCTATCTTATCTAGCTATTATCTATATATCTATCATCAATCTATCAAGGGAGAGAGAGAAAAGAGAAAGCAGCATTATATTGAAATGAAGGTATCATACAGAGGAAGTCATTAAACTTTGGGGTCATTGCTGTGAGCTTAAATATCAGCTTTAAAGAAGGCACTTCTAGAAATATGCTCCAGATACATGTAATATGTGTATGGGTCACTGAAAAACAGATCTGAGAGCTACACAGGTCTTATTGGAGCACAAACAGAAAATTATGGTTTATCCACAGAATGAATATTGTCTGGACATTAAATACCATGTTTTGAAGAACTTAATAGTAAAATAAGCTTCTCGTATAAAGTTAAGTTTAAAAAGCACTCATTTAAAAAAGCATGTTAGTTTTGAAAGCACTCATACACACCCATATACACTATGTATATACATTTTTCTGTATTTGACACATATGTGTAAATATTACTTATAGACCTATATATGCATACAGGTTTTGAAGATTTAGGAACCAAAATATTAATTCTGGGGGTTTTTTCTTGGCAGATTTAACAGTAATTGATTCTTCATTTCTTCTTAACAATCTTCTATATATCTAAAATTCCATGTAATGAACACATGTTATTTCATAATCAGAAAAATATTACCTTCTTTTACCATCCCTTGCCTTTCACTTGACAAGAAGTTTGGATTCATTAATTGGAGAAAGGGAAATGAAACTTCATAAAACTTTCTGGTTCATGCAACTTTCAACGTGAATGAAAAATGAATACTTTCCACAACACTTCTGAAATGCTGATCTCTCTACTTTAGATCCTCAATTTATTAAGTTGGAAGGCCATGAAAATAATTCATCACCTATTTCAAATATCTCTACCCAATGCTCATTCTGAAATTTTTTGAAACAATCTAAACTAGCAATATGAAACTCCAAAGGACAACATACACGTGAGAGTAAGTTAACATCTAAAATACAGAGTGGGGGCGCCTGGGTGGCTCAGTCAGTTATGGGTCTGCCTTTGACTCAGGTCATGATCCCAGGATCTGGGATAGAGTCCCGTATCAGGCTCCTTGCTCAGCAGGGATCCTGCTTCTCCCTTCCCCTCTGCCTGCTACGCCCCTTGCTTGTTTTCTTTCTCTCTCCTCAATGTGTGTCAAACGAATAAATAAAATCTTTAAAAAATAATAAAATAAAATGCATAATGGGGGCAACTGGGTGACTCAGTGGGTTAAGCATCTGCCTTCAGTTCAGGTCTAGATTCCAGGGTCCTGGGATGGAGAACCATATCGGGCTCCTTGCTCAGCAGAGAGCCTGCTTTTCCTTCTTCCTCTACCTGCCGCTCCCCCCGCTTATACTCTCTCTCTCTCTCACTATCTCTGTCTCTGTCAAATAAATAAATACAGTCTTTAAAAAAATAAAATAAAATGCAGAGTGATGTCAATCAATAGTTTGGTATTTAATCCATTCAGTTGTTGTCATCCTTAACTAGTTGTATTATGTACTGTGGTAATGAATCAAACAATAATTTTCCTTGCAGTGGAAACACATGAAACACATTCATGATCACACCAATAAATGTAAACTGTGACTTTGAGAAATGTCCCTAAAGAGGAGAGGGAACATAAGTGAGGAGATTAAAAAGTATGGACTCTGGTGTCTAAGGCCCAGGATGGATTCCGTCTGCCATGTACAACTGGGTGGCTTTGGGCAAGTTACTCACACTCTCTGTCCTCAGTTTGTTAATGTGTAAGGTGGAAATGTTAAAAGTCTTTATTCATAGGATTGTTATAAATATCAACTGAGTCAATATTTAAAGTGCTTATAATAGTGTTTGACACATAGTAATTTCTGGTTGAATGTTTCATGAATAAATAAACAAAGTAGGGTACGTGGGTAGAAAACACTTAATAAGGAGATCTGACTGAGGTGGTCAGAGAAGGCTTTCTGGCATAACCGATGACCGAACGGCCAGAGTTACCTATGTGAAGGTCACAGAGTGTGGGGGCTGAGTAAGATGTAGGCAGAACACAGAAAAAAGTGAAGACAGTCAATGAAGGTCTGGCTTGGCGACATCAAATATTTGAGGTTTTATTTTATTGAAGTGTTTTATGGACAGTGTGACTTGAGGTTTCTTTTTGGAAGGGAAAAAAGTCACTATAGAGTCTAGAAAACCAGAAGAGTACAACTGACAAAAAGGAAGAGTCTGTTAGGAAACTATTACATAATGTAAGTGGGAGTTAAATTAGCATAAACAGGGGCACAGACAGTAGAGAAGAAAAGGGGCAGGTTTGAAAAGCACTAGGAGGGGAAAAGAAACAAATCAACCCTTGCTAGTGGTAGATCAGACATTGAGGACGAGAGAAGGGGAAATATCAAGATTCACTCTTGGGGGTTCTGGAACCACTGAGACAGGAACCCCTGGAGGAAAAGAGTAGATTTGGCAAATTGACCAAGACTTTGAATTTAGATAAGTTGACTTTGAGATGACTTTCAATCATTCAAGTAAAAATGTTAAGTAGCTAAGTTAGTTATAGCTGGTTCTCAAGGAGATTGCTAGGCCGGAATAAAATAACAAATACTATTGAGAAGCCAGCAAAGGTTGACTACAAAATGTCTAGTTTTAGCAACATGGAGGTCATTCTTGACCTTAGAAATATTTTTTTTTTAATTACATGTTGGGAATTGACTGAAATTAAATTGGAAAATGTTCATTATGGGGTGGGACAGTATAAAGGGATGAAAACATTGGGTAAAAGAAGGCTTGCTGGCTTTGTTTTAATGGAGAGGCCCAAAAATTGTTAAGAAAGATCTATCTGAGAGGAAGATATTAAATACACAAAATGAGTATAATCAATATCACAAGATTTCTAAGTAGTCAAATAAACAAATTAATCTTTTAAAAAAGGAGGAGATTTCAATCTTTATTGAAATCAATAAAGATGGATCCAGATGTGGGCTCCTAGCGTATTAGCCACTTCACGCTCTTCCTACCCAATCAGCAGATTAACATAGCGATCAATGTGATATTCTGCGGGCTACCCAAACCATCCAGATTTCTTCATAACCTATTATTAGAAGAGGATGACTTAACATAGCCATAGGTAGGGCAAACCTATTAAGAAATGTAAAAACATTTCTAATCCATGAGAGTATGTAATATTGCTGGTCCTCTTTTCTTTTTTTTTTTTTTAAAGATTTATCTATCTATCTATCTATCTATCTATTTATTTATTATTTTATAGAGAGAGCGTGCATTTAACAGGGCAGGGCAGAGGGAGAGGGAGAGACAGAGTCTTAAGGAAACTCCATGCTGAGTGCAGAACCCCAACACAGGGCTGGATCTCACAACCCTGATATCATGACCTGAGCTGAAACCAACAGTCAGTGTTAACCAACAGTGCCACCCTTTGATCCTCTTTTTTTTAATCAGAATACCAAAAAAATGCATTTACAAAATTAATGGCCCAGTGTCATACAGATGAGGCTTTACACATATCCTCTAGCAAGAGTGAAACATCTGGCCCAGCATCTATGACTAGGGCTTCCAGTGTTGGAGCTTGCAGTGACCGACCGACCGATCCTTATTCCAAAGGATCCAAAAGTGAAAGACCAAGGTAGCAGACTAAGAGGAAATAAAAAAATGATAGGGACCACTGTCCCCACAGATCTCTGCCATGCTCTCACCAAACCCTTACCTACATTGCATTTGCTAGCATAGGTGTTGCCAGCAAGGGAGCAACTTCAGAGATTTCTATTTGTTCTCCCTCACTATATGATCTCTTTACCTAACAGGCAAGGACCCAGTGAAAGAATTATTCTAACTATCAGTTATGTCTATCTCAGTTATACATTAGGGAAATGACCATGGGCTGATATGGATCCATTGAAAACTGGATTTTAGTCAGAACTCAATTTAAAGGGTTTTTTTTTTTAAGATTTTACTTATTTATTTGACAGACAGATATCACAAGTAGGCAGAGAGGCAGACAAAGAGAGAAAAAGGAGGAAGCAGGATCCCTGCTGAGCAGAGAGCCCAATGTGGGGCTCGATCCCAGGACCCTGGGATCATGACCTGAGCCAAAGGCAAAGGGTTAACCCACTGAGCCACCCAGGTGCCCCAGAACTCAATTTATTATGTGAACTTTATAAACCACCACTCTAGTAGGGAAGCCATGATGAGGCTTCAGAGGGCCCACTCTGTACCAGACAGAGCATGGGGCCAGACAGATAGGGTCTCTATCTTTTAGGGGTTTATATTTTTTGTTTGAGGAGATATGTACATTTATTATTATTTTTTTAATGTAAGAAAATTCATGGCAAAAATTGTGCCTTCAAGAGAGTATTTCTCTTCATAGAATGCTAGACATCAAATTATGTGTTTACGGAACCAGCAAGTTACTTAAAAATGGAGCTAGTGGACATGGACTGTCACTGTGAAGAAGTCACACAGGAAATAGCACTTTAAAGGGAAGATGCAATGTGTTAATTGGAAGAAAAGAACTGGAGACAGTGCTTAAAGATGTAAAATAAAGGGAATAATTAATGGAGTGAGTCCTGAAAAAGGGGTGGGATTGTGAGTGTAGAATAACCACCGGTCTTAAAAAGGAAAATGGACCTTCTATTTCCTTTATAAGAACTGAGAATTTACAAGAATTAAGAACAAGGTGAGAGGCGGTGCCTGGGTGGCTCAGTTGGTTAGGCGTCCTGCTCTCGATCTTGGCTCAGGTTGTAAATTCAGGGACCTGGGATGGAGCCCTGCATTGGAGTCTGCTTGAGATTCTCTCCCTCTCCCTCTGCCCCACCCCCACAGACACACTCTTTCTCTCTTACTAAAATAAGTAAATGAATCTTAAAAAATAATAATAATAATAATAAGGTGACAGGTAAAAATACGAAGAAAATGTAAGGTAGGATATATTTGTGAGAATAGGAGTTGAGCATTTCTCTGATGGTGCAATTTATGTTGGTGAAGAGGAAAGGGATTAGGGGTGGGTCTTTAGGTGTGAAGAGAGGGGAAAAAAAAAAAATTGGAATTGCATCTCTAAGGACCATGATTTCAAATCGTAGTAGTTGGCTTACAAGCTTTGCTGAGGGCTCATCAAAATTATGTGCCATGAATTTTTAGAACACCTAATCAGCATGAGTTTCTCCAGCAACCCAAAGCAGAAAACAGAAAATTCAGGTTGTCAAGCACATTGAAATAAAAGTAAGTAAATAAACACATGAAAAGTAAGTGACAAATACAATAGGAAGTCAGGGCATTGGATATACAAAAGTGTTATTGAAAAGAATGATGACATAGTCTGGTATAGACAGAGAATTCAGACTCTAGGAGAGAAGTCATGGTCAGTTCATGATAACATGACAAGCCGACACACAAAAAGGCAATTGGAAAGGTAAGAAGGAAAAAGGCTGTAAAGGGAAAGGAGCTGCAGACTCTGGATATGGGATTACAGAAGTTCCTAGAAATAATATTGTCAGGATAAGGCATTGAGCCTTAATTAAAAGTATTGTGTACAGTGAGGGTTTCAAAAAATCCTTTTCCAGTTTCAATCCACCATTTATTACAGATCTGTATGTGAAATCCTAAGGTGCTAATTAAAGCCTTTATAAACACTTGCACATAGTAATTTCACAATTCTTTGAGGAGATATGAAGAACCACTCCATCTTTTGAGCACAGTCTATTTTTGCAAGCAGTTGTTATCAATGTGAAGTTATAAAAAGGAAACTTCAGATGCCTCCTCTGTGCTGTTGGCAACAGTCTCTTTCTGGCCAGAAAAGGAGGATGATGTGATTGGATTATAGACTAGAAAATTCCTAAATGTGCCTCATGCTATATTTATGATGATTGAATTAAATTTCGTTACCCCCAGGGTTTGGTGATCAACTTGGAGAACAAACAAAAACTAAAGAAACAGAAAAGAACATTTTCTCCTAATGTTCTGCTTCTGAGTAGAGAAAATGAATTCTTAGGAACTGGATTATTTTGACTGGAAGAAACAACTCTGGCAAGGCAGCAGGTGGTTATCGTTTTGAACCAAAATAATAATAATAATAATAAATGCAAATTCCCATACCTTGAAGTTCAAAATGTTCTTGTGAAACTTAGTCCAACTAAGTACTAATGTCTCCTGAGTATTGATGTCTGTGGGCGAGCTCTGAAATGCTAATACAATGAGTGACTTCGACACTGGATCACATTTTCAAAGCCCCACTACAGAAAAAACAGAGTAACTTAATCTCCCTCTTAGCCTATGAGAGACACATATCGATTCCCTAAGAGCAATGCTACAAAACCTGCCCAGCGCACACAGTACACCAAGGTCTCCCCAGGATCATCTGCCTGGTTGAGATGAATTACAGAATACCCAACTGACTGCATTCTTAGTCCAGTTTGGTCACAGCTCTACAGATAGGATATTTATTTAGCTTGTTTTCTCCTACAATGGAAACTCACCCCCCCACACACACACACACTCCTTTTTTGGAATGCAGAGAGGAAATTCATGGTCTTAACATGGCTTGGAAGTTCTGCAGGATACTGGAAGGACTGCTTTGATAGGTACAAAATGGAAGCAGATGGATTAAGTCCTCCGGATCCCACAGCAGCAGGACACATCATTCCTGCAAAACGCCAGACTGTGTCCCGGGTGGCATCATTCACTTTACGTTCTCTGTTTTGCAACATGGCGGCCCTGTGGAAAGCAGTTGACAAATGAGTTTTTCAGGTACGTGTGCGTGAGCAAACATTTGTGGGCGGAACAGGCTGTCTCTTCACCATGCAGATGCTAGTAGGCTAACACCTACATAGCTCTGACTTGTGCCTGGCACTCTTCTAATCTCGTTGGCAAGATAATTTTGTTATCTCAGTTTACACATGAGGGAGCTGAGTGAAAGGGAGATTAGGTACCTTGCCCTTGGTCATAATCTTCATAAGTGGCAGACCCAAGACTTGAAAGCAGGTAGTCTGCCTCCAGAATCTGGCTTATCTGCTTTTCACATAGAGAAAATGAGAACCAGGACAACAACATGGTTCCTGAGATCTGCAGTGAAGGAAATACTGGGGGAAGGCACATGATTTGCTAGCCAGGCTGGGTCTTTCAAAAGCAAGCACTGGATATATTTTTTAGTAACTCGTAAAAATACAGAACAAAAGGAATTGACAGTGGCATCTGAGAGAGCAAATTTAATCATGTAGCAATCACTCCTTTCCTTTTAATATCATATCAAATCTGCACACAAGAAAGAAAGAAAACAGCTTTCTTTAGAGAGGGTTATCATACTCTACTCTGCATTTTTCCTTTTTTAATGGGCATGAGCTTTCTTTTGCCATGTGTTCCTTTACCTTTACTATAGCAAAGTGAAAGTCAATAAATGATGGAAATGAAATACGCAAAATTCTATATTTATAAAGAACGGACAAAATATCCTAAAAGGAAGGCAATCACTCCTGCACTTATTTTCCTGTTGGTTTTATCCAGGTGCTTCCTGACGCTGCTGTTCCTGATTTTTTTTAACTTATAGTATAATTCCAGTTAGGGTAAAATTTTCAGGAATACGAGAGAACGTTTTTAAGCGTGTTTTACAGAATCTTTCAAACATAATTCTGTTTTTATCAAACACAGAAACTATTATCCTGGAGTTAAAACAAAGCATTACTGGTTTAAATGTGCCAGACAACCACATAATATAGTGGGGTTTTTTCCACAAGATGTACCTTCTACTTGACAATGTTCATACATCATTCTCAGATCCTGACAGATAACCTGACTGTAAAGATTTTACAACCGAGCTACTAAAGTATGCCAAGGTCCACATAAAAGAAACCCGGGCAATTGGTAAAAGGCTTCTCCATAAAATGCAACACCCTTACACCTCAAATAGCTCTGTGAAAGATGGAGAGATAAAGACATTTGGATAGAATTTGCTTGGCAAACTCAAAAGTAGCATGCAGCTTGGGTCTGCACCTGAGAGTGCAAGTCGTGAGTAAAGACATTATCTTTGGAGAGCAAGGATGAATGCTCCCATCCTAAAAGTTTTTAAGAATTAGGAAGGAAGGAAGGAAGGAAAGAAGGGAGAAACCACCTCGGTTTGGAAAGTACCCAAAGCAAATCCATTAAAGAAAGCTAAAACTGTTTCTAGAAAATTTCCTTAGATCTTCTGAAGTTTGAACAGAGCCACCTTTTTGGAAAGCTGAAAACCCACATGACTGTTTCTCCTGATCAGGAAGAGAAGCTGAGGCTGCTTGCAATTTAGCTTCCCATCTTCGAGAGGACATGCGAGCATTGGACTTGCGAGTATTGAAAATCATATGCAGACGCTTTAGGAGGGAATGACAGCAGTCTCCAGTTGTGAGGGAGAGTCTACCCTGCACCTGCAGCTGGGTTCTCTACCCCAAACAGCTAGGAGCATTTTTAAGTTAAGACTGGAGAGTCAATTTAAGAAGCAAAAAAAAAAAAAAAAAAAAAAAAAAAGGAGTGTGTGTGTGTGTGTGTGTGTGTGCGCGCGCGCGCACGCATGTGTACTTACTCTGCTTATCTTTCTATTTGTCTAGCTGAGCCCAGGAGAACGAGAGATACATGACTTAATAAAGGGATGTAATATCAATAGAAGCTTTTCTCCATCCTTTGTTCTAGCTGGATTTGAAGGTCAGTGTGATTTTACCAACAAATGCTGCCTATGAGAATCCATGGCGGAAAACAAACATTAGCAACAGGGCACAATCAAAATGGGAAATGAAGGACTAGCGGCTTTCTCTCCCCACCTCCCAACCTCAGCCTCCAGGCCTGAATAGTGTGGACTGACCTACCGACAACAGATGTTAGGGCTTTGTTCTTTCCTTTCCAAATAACAAAAAGCCCCCTGGGTTATCTCATCTGGGGGAAGGGAGGCTGGACTACAGGGTCGCTCATTTGAAAACCTGAAGCTGAAGTACAAACTATTCCTTCCCTTTGCTTCTGGCTTTCGTCGTCCCTGGTCCACTAAGCACCATCAGCTCTCTCTGACACCCTCCACCTATTTAGATCTTTTCTACTGCTTTATAATTTCAGTTTGTTCATGGCTTTGGCGAGTCACAGTCCTCGTCCGTGACATCCTCTCAAAAAAGAAAACTCTGTGGAGGTTGTGGTTGGCTCCAGTCACTCTTTGGTGTCTGGTCATGGTTCATAAATATTTGGTCACCGTTGCGGCTTGAATTGTGTCCCCTCAAAGGACATATGGATGCCCTTACCCTCCTAGTACATGTGAATGTGACCTTATGTGGAGATCAGGTCTCTGCAGATGTGATCAAATTATGATGCAGTCATTGGGGTGGGCCCCTAATCCATGATGACCAGTGTCCTCGGAAGAAGAGGGACATTTGGACACAGACACGGAGGGCAGATGGTCCATAAAGACTGAGGCAAAGACGAGGGCAATGTTTCCATAAAGGAATGCTGGGGCTACCAGAAGCAGGAAGAGACAAGGAAGGATTCCCTATTACAGGCTCCCTGCTGATACCTTAATTTTGGACTTCTGGCCTCCAGAACTGTGAAAGAATATATTTCTGTTACTTGAAACCCCCAGTTTGTGGTATTTCATTACAGCAGCCCTAGAAAACTAACAGTCTCCTTAGTCAATTGTCCAACCATCATCCAAATATCGGGAGAGTGTCAAATGCCCAACGTAGGAAATTTCTGCACTTTAACTGAGCTTGTGTAAGTAGCTGATGTCTACTCTCTTGTCAAGAACAAACCTGGTGACTATTACTAATAAAAAATCTCCTCAAAAAGCAAGGGAATAATCTGTTCTTTTTTGCCAGAAGTACATGCTTTATTTTCCAATTTGGGGAAAAGGAAAAATTTTCAAATTGGAAAAGGAAAAATTTTCAAAAGAAAGAAAAATCAGTTCTTTCTTCTAAAACTGAAATGAATGAAGTGCTTTGAAAATCTTTTTTTTTTCTCCCATGTAGCCAAGTTCTCATATTTTTCAAGAGAATATCTAAATATAGGAAAGATTCTGTACTTAACATGGGCCATCATTCTTCATTTTTTTTTTTAATTCTTTGGTTCTCAAATAAATAAATAAATAAATAAATGCTTTGGTTCTCATTACCATCATGAAAATTACTTTTTTTTTCCTAGTGCTAAACTTTTTTTAAAATTTTTTAATTTTTTTTATAAACATATAATGTATTTTTATCCCTAGGGGTACAGGTCTGTGAATCGCCAGGTTTACACACTTAACAGCACTCACCATAGCACATACCCTCCCCAATGTCCATAATCCCACTCCCCTCTCCCAACTCCCCTCCCCCAGCAACCCTCAGTTTGTTCTGTGAGATTGAGAGTCACTTATGGTTTGTCTCCCTTCCGATCCCACCTTGTTTCATTTATTCGTTTCCTTCTCCCCAAATCCCCCATGTTACATCTCCACTTCCTCATATTAGGGAGATCATATGATAGTTGTCTTTCTCTGATTGACTTATTTCGCTAAGCATAATACCCTCTAGTTCCATCCACGTTGTCACAAATGGCAAGATTTCATTTCTTTTGATGGCTGCATAGTATTCCATTGTATATATATATACCACATCTTCTTTATCCATTCGTCTGTTGATGTACATCTAGGCTTTTTCCATAGTTTGGCTATTGCGGACATTGCTGCTATAAACATTTGGGTGCACTTGCCGCTTCAGATCACTACGTTTATATCTTTAGGGTAAATACCCAGTAGTGTAATTGCTGGGTCATAGGGTAGCTCTGTTTTCAACTTTTTGAGGAACCTCCATGCTGTTTTCCACAGTGGTTGCACCAGCTAGCATTCCCACCAACAGTGTAGGAGGGTTCCTCTTTCTCCGCATCCTCGCCAGCATCTGTCATTTCCTGACTTGTTAATTTTAGCCATTCTGACTGGTGTGAGGTGGTATCTCATTGTGGTTTTGATTTGTATTTCCCTGATGCTGAGTGATGTGGAGGATTTTTTCATGTGTCTGTTGGCCATCTGGATGTCTTCTTTGCAGAAATGTCTGTTCATGTCCTTTGCCCATTTCTTGATTGGATTATTGGTTGTTTGGGTGTTGAGTTTGTTTAGCTCCTTATAGATTTTGGACACTGGCCCTTTATCAGATATGTCGTTTGCAAATATCTTCTCCCATTCTGTCAGTTGTCCTTTGGTTTTGTTAAGTGTTTCCTTTGCTGTGCAAAAGCTTTGATCTTGATGAAATCCCAATAGTTCATCTTTGCCCTTGCTTCCCTTGCCTTTGGTGATGTTCCTAGGAAGAAGTTGCTGTGGCTGAGGTCGAAGATGTTGCTGCCTGTGTTCTCCTCAAGGATTTTGATGGATTCCTTTTGCACATTGAGGTCCTTCATCCATTTTG